>NW_023483252.1:0-1685 GCF_013731165.1 Rhagoletis pomonella | reverse complement strand
TGCAAGTTGACGCTAAGGCGTTTCGTTGATTTTTTGTTTTTTTTTTTGTTTTTCATCTGCCAGCGAAAATCATTTTTGAATTGTCAGCTTGCCACATGCAACACAACAACAACGCTCACGACGACTCAGCTCAAATCTGCTGCTCAGCTTAACTCAGCTCAGCGCAGCTTTGTCCATCCGCAATCTTGGACATAGTCAGGCAGTGCGCCTTGGCGACTCATTGTTTGGCCAACGACAGCCTAAAACAATAATAATTTTTGCATAATGCCGCTGCGGCTGGCGCGCGAGTCAACGGCTTTGGTGGAAACACCGTTATTAGCCTCCAGCGGCAGAGCTATTACTACATATTGTTTATGCAACATACCGAAATGCCAGGCCATATATGTATGTAGGAGGTATGTGGAGGTAGGTACGTGTGCAGCAGCAGCTCCTAGCATGCCATCTGCAAATTCGTAATCGCACGAAGGTAATAAAAAATAAAAATATATTTACATAAAAAAATTAATGCAATAAAATCCAAAAACGTTGTTAAACAAACGCATCATAAAAATAAATTTGATGTCAAATAAGAAAATTTAAATTAAAGTACGATAATAAGAATTAAATAAAAAGGCTGATTGCGATATTAAGTTATCTTCAAATTAGTTGTCACACTTAGTTTAATACCGAGAAAGTTGGTAAAAGCCTTTTCGCCTTTATGAAATTATTTTCAGGTTAGTGCTTCTGGACTCATGTAGGCAGCATATTTAAGCGCTTTTGAGTTAAGAGAAGAATTTGTATTATACCCTATTTCAGCGCTAGGGCACACTCTTTCGTCTGCTTCCATTTTCTTAAAAAAAAAAAAATTAAAAAGTTTCTGTTTTATGTTTCACCTTATACCATGTTCTCACAGTCAACTAAATTGAAAGATAAGTAAACTGCATTAATTTGCATGTAATTTTCGATCACTTCACTTAGTAAAATCCTAATTATAAATTTTTCAAATTGTACTCAAAAAATATATTACTGAAATTTATACGTACTTAAATTGAGTTAAAGACGTCTAACAACCCAATGAGACTTATACTACGTTCAAATTGACGAGCTAAACATGTTAAATGGGCTTGAACCAGTTAAATAAACAAAACACGTTCATAAACAAGTTAAATCGCATGCAATTGTTGTTGGAAAATTGAACCAGTTAAATCATTTAACTCGTTTGAAAACCAGTTCAACGCAGAGTTGTATCGGAAAGCTTTTTGCTCCGACCAAGGCGAATTTATATAAGGTGGTGTTGTTTCATCAGCTGTGAGTAGCGTTTGATTGTCAAAACTTTGTATTTCGCTAGTGAGTGAGTGAAAACGTGACAGTGTTTGTATTTTCTGTCGCCCTTTTTCCTTCGGGGAAGAATAGCTGAAATTTGACAATGGCCCGCTAAAAGCAAAAACAAAATACAAGTAATTGTTGTATTTGTTGAATCGATACCACCATATATATATTCGCCTTGGCTCCGGCCAATCAGAAAGACCCCAAAAGCTTTCACTTGACACGCCAACGTTCAAAAAATTTATATTCTTAAAAATATAAAAAATTAAAAATTATCAAATTAATTAAAAATTATCAAAAAAAAATCAAAATTGTATGCATGTCTGCCCGCCAAAAAAAGAGGCCAAGGCGGTAATTAGTTATTTCCCATGAGGTCTCAT
>NW_023483251.1:0-1685 GCF_013731165.1 Rhagoletis pomonella | reverse complement strand
TTAAAAAAGGTGTGAGTACCAGGTAATCACGTAATTTGATGTGTAAACATATGTTTACGGCATTTGATATCCATATTGCGATGCTTTAGATAAATTGTGTAGAATCGAAAATAAGTGGCAAAAACTCGGAGTTCGAGCGAGTTAGCGAGCAAACTCCTACTCAATGCCTCGCAGGCAACGAGGCACTCGCAGCTCTTACTCCTAGCAGCAATGAGGCGAGGCACGAGAAGTTTGGCTTGCTCGGCAAACGAGCGAGGCTGTTGTGGTTGCCTCGCTCGCAGTGCGAGGCGAGTAGCTGTCTGCATACTCGCTCTGCTAGGTAAGACGAGTGAGCGACGAGCGAGCGCTCCGAGTGTACTATACAACACATGCATTTTTGTGCTTAAAAATGTGGGAATGTAGTAAATAGATTATGCACGAAAGTATATTAATAATTGTATGTACATATGTACATATGCATATAAATATGTGAATATTATATTAGGGCGGCATTTAAAACAACAAATACAATTTATTACATATAGATTATAGAATGGATAATTTTTTTAGATATTATACACATACATATGTACATTAAAGTGGTCCAAAAATGTATGTAAAAAAAATAAGGTCGGATTTTTAATGCCGCCACCCCCTAGGATTTTTATATACCGAAAAAAATATACCAATATTTTTTTTTTTTTGAAATAAAAAATAATTTAGGTAGTGCTCAAAGCGCTCAAAGTTTTCCATGTATTGTATATGGAGAAAAAACAACTTTTCGTAAAAATAGTGTAGAATTCTTAAAAATCAATATTTTTCGATCGGAAAACTTTATTTATCTTCTGGAGATTCCCAGTAATAATACTCTATTGTTTCTTTAACAATTTTTTCATGGTAATTATATTTTATAGGTCCTCCAAAGCCCTTAGAAAATGCAATGGGGGTACCAATAAAAAATCTTTAATCATAAAAAATGGTTAAATAAACAATTGGATATATTAATACTGGAAGTCTCCTGAAGAGAACCACAGTTTTCTGGACGAAAAATATTGATTTGCAAGAGTTTTATACCATTTCTACGAAAAATTGTTTTTTCTCCATATAAAATACATGGAAAACTTTGAGCGCTTTGAGCACACCATAAATATTTTTTGAGTTCAAATTAAAAAAAATAGGGGTATATTTTTTTCGATATAGATCAATCCTAGTGTGTGCCGGCATTAAAACTCCGACTTTATTTTTTTGGACCACTCTAATGTACATACATAACATGCATATTTATATATGTATGTATGTATGTATTTATGTATGTGTACATATGCATGTATTTTGTCTTTACTGAGAAAAGTAAGTAACGAAGATATTATAATCGTTTGTGCCGCAGAAACAAAAAACAAGTAAGCACTTCTTAACACCCCAAAATAGTTTGCTACTTGTAGCAGTTATGCTGTATACCTGAATGAAATATATGTAATCCTTGGTGAAACAATTTATTTGCGGCCTGTTGTTCAAGGACATATGTACATATGTATGTATGGATATGTAGCCATGGGAAAGTTTGCGTAAACAAAGAATAGAGGCCGGTTCACATACGTTGAATTTCAAAGCAGCCGTCCACATAGCCAAAATTTGGCAACGCTAAGACCAACACAAAGCAGAAAGATCGCTGCATCGGTCGCCAGCTGTTGCAAGTAAATAAATAA
>NW_023483250.1:0-1685 GCF_013731165.1 Rhagoletis pomonella | reverse complement strand
AAAATAAAATAAACTAAAATAAAATAAAATAAAATAAAATAAAATAAAATAAAATAAAATAAAATAAAATAAAATAAAATAAAATAAAATAAAATAAAATAAAATAAAATAAAATAAAAAAAAAAAAAATAAAATAAAATAAAATAAAATAAAATAAAATAAAATAAAATAAAATAAAATAAAATAAAATAAAATAAAATAAAATAAAATAAAATAAAATAAAATAAAATAAAATTAAATTAAATTAAATTAAATTAAATAAAATTAAAAAAAATAAAATAAAATAAAATAAAATAAAAATACCCAAATTTTTGTCAAAATTTTTTTTTAAAGCTTTATGAACCCTGTAAAATTTGATTAATGAGAACTCTCCTTTCCTTAGTTTACCTTCTAATAGTTAAAAACACCTGAAGAATGCAGGGCTGAGGTAATACTAACATGTATACTATATATGCATTGCAACAGCTGTCATGCCACCACAGAAAGAAGATTACTTAATAGTAAGTAGAAGACAAAGCGCGTGGCGACTTGTAGGGCTGCATTTCAATATTGTATTTATTTCTTTTTCTTTTGCTGCATTTGCAATTTCTCGTATTGCACGCTACATTTGATGCGCGTCTGCATCACTACCTTCGTTGGACGGCCCTTACATACATATGTACATATGTGCTACATATTACATTTTCAACTAACTATAATCAAATGTTGTCTACATTGACAACAATGAAGCAATGAAGAAGGTTTCGGACGCTACATGCAACACAACTGCTGGCAATCAACCGCAGCGACAATATTGCAACTGCAATTTCAGTGCAAACGTCACAACATGTGGCGAACAAAATGAAAAACAAGCAAAAAGAACAACAATAAATATGAGAAATGCAACGAGAAAAAACCGCCCGACCGTCAACTGACAGCAACAAAGTTAGACTGTAATAATATTTCAACATTTGTTTTTTTTTGTTCACTTTTATCTCTGCTGCCGTTAATATTTTGTCAACAGTTCTTTTCGCTACCCACATCAAAAACTTTTGAAATTTTCCATTTTTATTTTTTAATAAAATTCTTTGTTTTTTTTTTGTGTTAGCGATTTTTTCAGCGATCCAGCTGCCTCACTCCGCCGTCCCACCTGCCACCCAGTCAACAGCCACCACCTACTCGCGCACGAAGGCGCTCCAGCGATTTTTGTGTTACATCCACAACATTTATTTGGTACTTAAGTGTAAGTGTGTATGTGTATATGTGTGTATGAGTGTGTGAGTTTATTTGCAAGTGTAATTTTGTATTTTTTATAACATTTTAGCATAGCAATTAAATTAATTGCATGCCACATTTTGTTGTTGTTGTTGTCGCTACTTTTGCTATTTTCTTTTTGCTTTTGCTTTTGTTGTTATTGCTTTTATTGTCGCCCGCAATGAGTTGCTAAATGATACCTACTCGCGTCGGGGCACAGTGGTTCCAAATGGGCATTTTGTCTTCACAATTCTCTGGAGCCTTCATTTTTTACTCAATTTTATATTTTTTAAAAGAAAGCTAATAAAATTTGCAGTTGAGCCTAATTTTTGTTTCTTTGAATTAAATTTTTTAGTGCAAAGTGCTGAAAAAGTAGCAATTTTCAAGAAAATCAATTCTCCTGTTCCAGTTAATAAATGTTACACAAAAAAACAAAAACTAGTTGAAAAAAA
>NW_023483249.1:0-1685 GCF_013731165.1 Rhagoletis pomonella | reverse complement strand
TATGAAACCTTCGGCATAGCCGAAGACAGCGCTGCTCTTACTTGTTTTTGTTATAGTACGAACTATGTTTTTTATAATAAATTAGCGAAGAGAAATTAGAATAAAAACTCTTTGCATACAGTGCGAAAAATTCTCTATGCCAATACTTTTGTTCGTCTCTATATATATTTTTTCTTTATAGCCCTAAATATCAGCTTTACAACCGTTTTTGTAAATATAATAGAGTTTGAGATATTCAAAAAATAAACTTGCAAAATCCCGGATATTGTGAAATTAATTTTCTTTTGCCTTATGCAGAACTTCATTATATGATCTAAATAAGAAAAAGTTGTTCCCAACCATTGGTCGATGTGGCATGGTTGACCCACATTAGGGTGGTCGGGATTTTAATGCTCTCACCCCCTAGGATTGTTCCATACCGAAAAAGTTCAACCCCTGTTATTTTTGCAAAAAATATTTAGAGGTCCCTTAAAGGGCTCAAAGTTTCCATGTATTTTATATGGGGGGGGGGGGGGTAATGTTTCTTTTGAAATGGTATAAAACTCTTGAAAATCGATATTATTCGATCGGAAAGCTTTGTTTCTCTTCGGGAGACTTTCAACACATAATACCGAATTGTTTATTTAACTGGTTTTTACATTAACTATTTTTGTAGGACCCCTAAAAACTACAAAAAAATGCCCATGAAAAATTGCTGGTATTAAAAAATGGTAAAATAAAAATTTGGTTATTATTTTTTTTAGACTCCTGAAGAGAAACAAAGTTTTCCGTTCGAAAAATATTGATTTTCAAGAATTCCATACCATTTCTACGAAAAATGGTTTCTTCCCATATAAAATACATGGGAAATTTGGAGCGCTTTGAGCGAAGTCTTAATATTTCTTTGATTTCAATATAATAAAAAACAGGGGTATAATTTTTTTTCGGTAAAGAACAATCCTAGG
The DNA here is from genome assembly GCF_013731165.1 of Rhagoletis pomonella. NCBI lineage: Eukaryota > Metazoa > Arthropoda > Insecta > Diptera > Tephritidae > Rhagoletis > Rhagoletis pomonella. Next base: position 741 of record NW_023483249.1, on the reverse strand, counting down.
CGTTGAGAGCATTAAAATTTCAACTTTACTTTTTCACATGCATATTTGGACCACCCTAATGTACATGCATATGCATACTTTTTTGCTTGCAAACCAAATTACTTAGTTAAAATATCATTAATTTTTAATGAATTTCATTGCAATTCAACAAATGCCCATTTTTTCGTACTTATAATTCCAGCACCGCGTCAGCTTTCGCCTACGCCTGCCGCGACAGCCACATCACCAATCAGCATATCCAACATTGGCGACAGGAGCGATGAGCCGAAAACGCCACAAAATCCACCTAGAACGGATGAGGAAATCGGTGAGTGTTATGCCAGAAAATTCGAAATGCGACACAAGCAAAAACGCGACCAAATCAAACCCAAATCCAAATCCAAATCCAAATCCAAATCCCATTGTGGCAAAGCAACCACCATCCTTTCACAATATTCCCATCAATTTTGTCGCCATCATCATCAACGTTTTAGCGTTTTGAATGCAGATTTTGTTGTTCGTTTATGTTCGATTTTAACACATTACATAATTCGTCGCCTAAATTCGAAACTATTTAAGATGTCAATGCGTTAATTTGCATTTTGATTGAATGATTACTAAATTACGAGTACTTACATGCATAACTTTGTATTTTTTCACCCTTTCATTTTGGAAATCCATAAATTACCAATTTATAAAATTATGCGCCAAAATATATTTTTAAGTAAAATTATTTATTTTAACTAAATGGAATGCAAATTT
>NW_023483248.1:0-1686 GCF_013731165.1 Rhagoletis pomonella | reverse complement strand
CCAGTTGGTTTGCTAATTTCTTTGATTTTGCGCAACACCCGTGAGGATCGAAGAGGTTGGAAATGTCCAGACATGGCTAAAACTAAATTTTTCCTTGCCGTGTTTGTAAAATTAAAACTAGAGATGAAACCATACGAGAAAATACAAGTACATACTCGATACTTTTCTTTCAATACCAAGTAATTTTGGGATCGATATTTTTGAAAAAATTTTGTTCCGAAATCTGTTCCTCTATGTTTATGCCTAATATGAATCACCGTGTGCTTTTTGTCAACTTAATTGGCAGCGATTATGATTCCCAGAGGATGATTAACTTGTGATTTAAAAAAAAATTAATTTAACTTAATACGGAATACACAATGAGTACTGATACGAGTAGGTATCGATACTTTAGGTCCGGTATGTTTCAGGCATCGATACTTTTTTTCGATACTACTTTCAAGTAAAAGTATCGATGCCTGCATGGTATCGTTTCATTTCTAGTTAAAACTCGCTTATAGGCGCCTGTTATACCATGTTCTGACCGACAACGGAAACACTTTGAAAACGAGTTTTGGAATTGTGGGCTGAAGGCTGTTCACACCGGCTGTTAGTGTTTTCGTTGACATTTCTTACATCCTCTGATTGCAATTTTGCTACACAAAAACAAAACCAAAATGCTTTTCCCGCATTTTCTTCTAATTAGCAACCTCCTTTTTTCATTCTTATTTTAGTTTGGCCAGCCAATTAACAATAAATACGAAATAGCGTCTTAAAGATGAGAAAATATGACTTCCACTTCGATAAATAATCGAAAAAACTAGTTAAGACACCGATTGGAATGAGTGGAACGTGAGTTTTCAAGTAGTTTTCAGTGAAAACTGGTTTTCGTTTGACAGATTTTACATGGACGAAAACACACGTTTTAGGCTGAAAACCAGTTTTAGCAACGAAAACATGTTTTCGATGTCGGTCAGAACATGGTATTACTACGTTTATACGGACGCATTACTTGCAAATAACAATTTGCAAAATGGTAAACTTTGCCGTATAAACGCTGAGTTAATTTTTTATTTGCAAATAACTAAATCACGCTAATAAGTATTGATTAGTGGTACTATTTGCAAATAAGCGCAAGACGCTGCCATTCTTAGGTTAATTTTATTTTTCAATGGTCATCTTATTGCCTTGTTATAATCAAGACGTTGCCATTTTTAACTTTATTTTCCTTTTCGATGGTCATATTATTGCCATTTTTTAATCAGGAAATATTAAAAAAGAATTTTTCGCCATCGAATAAACAGTGAGTTAGGTATTTGCACACTTAATTTATACACATTGTTTGAGTAAAGTAGGCATCTAGACAATAAACTCTCTTCGAAAAGCCAGAGACAGTGATGAAGACATCAAGAGAAGTGGGAATAAATTAGTAAAAAAATGTGAATGTTTTGCTATTGTATCTGAAAAATTGACTTGTGTAAGCCCCAAGTACGCGGCCTTAGGGAACAGCTGATTTTTGTTTGCAGACGCAACACCTACTTTAAGGTAAAGTTTTCGTAAATTAGGTGCAATTTTATAATTCATCCCTGATGGAATATCAGCTGTAAAAGAGGACCACAAACAAACAGCTGATTGCTCTTTGTTCAATAAACATACCTCCAAGTAGAGCTGTCAAACTATCGATAGTCAAGTCCATCGATGTTTTGC
>NW_023483247.1:0-1686 GCF_013731165.1 Rhagoletis pomonella | reverse complement strand
TTGTCATCTCCCTTTTGTGCGTGCATTTGTTTATTTCGTTTGGCCCCGTTGTGTTTTGTTGCACACGGTAAGTGCATTTATTTGGGACATTAGGTAGGTCGGCTTTTGTAAACAAAAGGTAAGGTGACAGTACATACATACATACATATAATCTTATTCCTAACCTGCTGCTTAGCACGTTTCTGTAATTCAGTATCAATATTAAAGCATACATTTAGGAGGCATTTCCGCCTCAACCATGTACATGTACGGCATTAGTATTGGTGTCACTTTTGAAGTGATTTTTTCGCTTTACGTTAAACTGATTTGAAATTTGAAAAATTGCCTGCACATCAGCATCAAAATACCTTTCTAATTGCTTATACCTTAGAGGTATAGTTTAGCCGTAAAAGGGGTGTAAAGGAAACATGATTGCCTATTTACCCTGCAAAAAATGGGACTAATCCGGGATGACGCCGGGAGCAATCGCAAAGGAACATGCGACTAATACCACTTTTGATCTCTTTATATGGAATGAGCTGTTCGCTTTTGTTCGAGCATGTCCTATGAAGAGACTAATTTTTCATCTTTTAAAAAATAAAAATAAAAATTTTCGCCAGCTGGAATTCGAACCGGGTTGCTCAGTTTGGTTAGACGAATACTCTCTCTGTGTGCCAACGCCGCACATGAAATTTCATTGACTAAGTGCGTACATATCATTACATCGTTAATAGTACACGTTAGAGATGAGTTGGGGACCAAATGATCTCCAATTATACTCATAAGGGATGAGTCGAGACTAACTGACCTCCATTATTACCCGTATGAGACTAGTTGCGACTAATTAATGCCCAATCGTACCCGATTGAGAGTAATCTCGGAATACTCTCTTTAGAGATTAGTCGCACAATTTTTTGCAGGGTATATATAACGATTTTTTTGTGTTTAGATACTTCTTTGGATTTATGAGAATTTCGGGACTATTTCGGGATTCTGGGAACTAATTTCGGGACTATTGGGACTTTCGGGGCTATTTAGGAATTTTTGGGACTCTCGGGACTATTTCGGGATTATCCGGAGTAGTTTAGGTATTTTTGGGTTTTCGAGACTATTTCCGGATTTTTGGGACTTTTTTCGGATTTTTGGAACTTTCGGGATTATGGGGAGTAATTTCGAGATTTTTGGGAGTATTTCAAAATTTTTGGGACTTTCGGGACTCTTTCGGGATTCTCGGAACTGAATTCAGGACTTTTGGGACTTTCGGGATTATTTAGGGATTTTTGGGACTAATTTCGGATTTTCGGGACTTTCGGGATTATTTACAGAATTTTGGGACTTATATCGGATGTTTGGAACTTTCGAGACTATTCCGGGATTATCGGGAGTAATTTAGGTATTTTTGGGACTTTCGGGACTTTCGGGACTATTTAGGGATTTTTCGGACTAATTTCCTTTTTTTGAGACTTTCAGGATTAGCAACTTTCTTTTAGAAAATTGGTTTATTTGGTTGAACGTGGGTAAATAATCATATTTTAAATCCAATGCGTGTGGATTACTGTAGGAAATAGTCCCGTAAGTCCTAAATATCCGAAATTAGTCCCAAAAATCCCTATATAAGTCCAGGGCATCCCGAAAATCCTGAAATGGTTCTAAACATTTCAGAAAGTCCAAAAAATCCTGAAATTAGTCCCAGGAATCCCGGAAGTC
>NW_023483246.1:0-1686 GCF_013731165.1 Rhagoletis pomonella | reverse complement strand
AACTTCATGAAAAATGAGGGGGCCACTTCAGAAATTTTTACTCATATGCTGTGTAAGAACTAGAATGGTGTGCTTGAGGTCAAAGAACTTTAGAACAAAAAAATTGTCTACTAGAGCCAAAAACATCAATGTACCTACCCTGCTTTAAAATCCGAAAAAAAGTAAACCTGTCTGATAAAGTTGCCTTGCAAAAATTCTTTAGACTCAGCGGTGTACAGGGAACTGTTTTTCTGGCGCGGTATATGACAAAACTCACGAGTTGTTAAATTTTTCGACAAAAAAGGGGTGCAATGAAAACTTAAAAAAGATATACTAAAAAAAAGTACAAATAGCAACTCGTGCTCATATATCCGTAGTTGTCTTAACTTAAAAGTCACATAATTTCAAAGTAATTATTTAATTATGGCATGGAAGATTTTTACACAGTATTCCTTATGCATATATGTTTTACTTCTTCATGTATATAACAATTTTAAAATGAATTTCGAGTGTGCCAATAAAAATTGTAAAAATGGATTTTTAGTTTCTCAAATCATAGTCATCTTTTACATAATGTAATTTTCTTCATTTGGTGGCACATTAGTTTTATTACACTGGATTCGTTCGTTTTGGAAATAAGAAAATTTTCACAGTTAAATTTTAATATTTTAAAGTATCTTAAATTAATAAAATTAAAAAATTTTTTAAATTTCAAAAATTACAAAGTACCTACGACAGACACCAGTTTTTTTAATATGGTGATACTGCTCCCATTTTTTTAATTTGATGTCAAGGTCCATTTTCTCTAAAATGATTGTCAAGGTCCATTTTCTCTAAAATGAAAACTTATTAAAGAAAAAACGATTTTGATTTTTTCGAGTGACAAATTTAAAATTAGGAATTGCGTACTGTTTTGCTAAAATAAACGACTGAAGGTTAAAATTGTTCAAATAATGTTCAACTCGTGGGACTAGCTCTTATATCAGGGATGTTACTTAAGTCACTCTTTTTATAACTTACAAATTGCACAAACTACAATTGCTATACGCATATAATAAAATTGTAACAGGCCGATGTCTCTACATTATACATATTAAAGAAAAATTAATGTGGCGGTCTTTATTAGAGCAAAAAAATCCAATCAACCATTTTTAGAATTTTTGTCTGTCTGTCTGTTTGCAATGCGCATCACTCGAAAACTAGAGCATGGAATTGAATGCAGTTTTCACCAAAGTATTGTCTAACTTAAAATGTAGAAAGATAAAAATTAAACAGTTGCCACCTGTTTCAATATTTCAGGTTAAATAACTTGATAAGAAAAAGTGAATATTTCAACATAGGCGTCAAAAGAAAGAGGTTTAAGAAGGCTTACAGCCGAAAATATTTTTTGAGGGTTGCTACCTGTTTGGAAATTTTAATTCAATTTAATTTATAAGATAAATTGAATATGAAAATTTCGTTGTCGCTCATTAAAAAATAGTTGTGGCAAAATTTCAAAACCATATTTTAATTTTTCCGTTAGCGTTCGCAAAAATATTAATTTTTACAGAAAACAACTTTGAAGTAGACTGAACTTACCGTTGAGCCCTATAGCAGTTATCGTAGATTTTTGGATAATTTTTGTTGATGGTATCATTAATATTAATATTAATATAAAATAATATTAATTTGTATGAAAAAAGTTAACGAAACCTTCAACAAAAAAAA
>NW_023483245.1:0-1686 GCF_013731165.1 Rhagoletis pomonella | reverse complement strand
TGAAATGACCTTTGCAGAATACCACAGTAGTACCACAATTCCAACTGGAATTTCTAACATCTCTGTTATGCATACTTGGCATTGCATGCACTGCTATACCATTTTTACGTAGAAATCAAAAACCAACAGACTTTTACGTATGTAATGCTGTGCGTTGGGTAACCGCTTACACGCGAAGCTCATTTAACAGATTCCTTATGTGACAACTCTCAAGCAATGCCAAGTATGCATAACGGAGCCTTAAGTATAACAAGTAAGAAAGTCTAAGTTCGGGCGGAGCCGAACATTAAATACCCGGCGCAAGTATTAAATATATGTTTTTCACCTTTCCGAAAGCTACCTCTACATGGCAAGCCGGGGTGTATAAATTTTGAGTGAATTAGCGTCCTTAAATTTCGAAATATTGAAGTTTCAAGCATTTCTGAAATTTACCGTTATATGAAAAGCGGCCGTAATTTTAGTCCGATTTCAATAATTTTCAGCGTTTTGCTTCTATGTGGCAAGTAGAATAACCACACCGAGTTTAGTACAAATTGGTTGAACGCTTACCGAGATATATATATATGATCATAAGTGGGCGGTACCACGCCCATTTTCCAAAATTTTACCATAAACGTATTTCCTGGTAAAGAATTGTTGCAAGCATCAATTTTGAACACACTAGCTTCAATATTTACCGATTTATCGAAGATTTCGTACTTCTCTAAATTACCGTTATATGGGTTGCGGGCGTGGTTATTGTCCGATTTTAAAAATTTGCGGTCATTTCGTAGGTTATGTCAAGGCCAACAACTCTCCAAGCTTGGAAGAAATTGGTCTAGCGGTTACCAAGATATACACATGTAACCATAAATGGGCGTGGCTACGCCCATTTTCCAAAAATTTATAATATTCTTATTTGTCGTCTAAAACTTTTTGTAAATATCAATTTTGAGTGAATTATCTTCAGTAGTTACTAAAATATCGCACTTTTCGTATTTCTGAAAATTACCGTTATATGGGAGGTAGGCGTGGTTATTGTCCGATTTTGCCCATTTTCAACTCCATCCGTCCTATGCCCAAAAGAAGTCCACGTACTAAGTTTCGTTAAGATATCTCAATTTTTACTCCAGTTATCGTGTGCACAGAGGAACGGACGGACGGACGAACGGACGGACAGACAGTCACCGCTTAATCGATTTCTCTTTTCATTCTGATCATTTATGTATACATTTGTCTATATCTATCTCGATTCGTTTTGCCTGTTACAAACAACCGATATGTGAACAAAGTTCACATACCCTTGTGCACAAGTGCGCTCGGGTATAAAAAGTTTATGTTCCATTCCAGGAAGTTCATCTGTCGAGATGGACGAAGATGATTCAGTGGCTGGGGTTAGTTTTTTTTCACTAAGTAGCCCAGTCACTATAACGAAAAAATCGAGCTGAAATAACATTAAGGGTACTCATCTACATGCGCAAGTTTCGTATTTGGGCAATTGGGCAACTTTGCGCAGTGTGTTTCGTGAGGACAATTTTATATTTTGTATTTCTGACATTTAATTATTTGACAATACTTAATTTAAAAAGTTGTACAATTGAAAATCAGATTTGATTAAATACTTAAGTCTTACGAAAAAGCGTTGAGCACAAATCAAAATTAAAGTAAACAAAATAGTTAATTGAGAGTTGCACAGCAAACTGCGCA
>NW_023483244.1:0-1686 GCF_013731165.1 Rhagoletis pomonella | reverse complement strand
TCCGAGTGTATTTCTGCCATGAAAAACACTCGGAGGTTTGCCATTGCCTGCCGAGGGACGACCGCTGTTAAGAAAAACCTTTTTTTCTACATTTTTTGCGATGTTGCTTTGACAAGGGTTTGAACCCAGGCGTTGCGGAGTGGAAGCGCGCACTGCTTACCACTACACCACAGCGGCCGACATGTTAACCTCATGTAAATGTCAATTATACCAATTCACAAAAACATTTATTAAATGTAAAAATCAGTACAAAATCAGTACAAACTCAGAAAATCAGTAGATTTTGCGTACTGATTTCAGGTTCTTAAAAATCAGTACAATAAAAAAAAATCAGCACATGTACTGATTAAATCAGCGCATCTGGCCACCCTACTCCAGAACAGCGACTCCAGAGTTCAGCAAGCATTTATTTTTATTTAATGCACCTACACATCCGCGAACTCGGTGTAATATTTAACAATTTTAAATGTTTGTTAATATGAACATATATACATATTTAGGTATTTATGTATGACCTTGGGTTATTTCCAAACAAAGCGTATATGGCAAGTATTATTTATATATGGACGCAGAATACGTCTTACGTTTCGATATGGAGGCTGTTGGAGCACTGTAGTGTTTATCTGTTTTTATGAAATTTAATTTGTTAATGAATTGTACTTGAATTGAATTTTTATCCACACTAAATATGTATGTACTTATATATGTATGTAAGTATTTATTCATGTTTATGCTTAAAGTTATTGAATTTGTATCAGTTGAATGTATTGTATCTAATTTAAGATGTACATTTTCGGTACATCCTTAAGGATAAATTGAATTACTATTTTTATGGAGCCCTGTGTGGCCTTCCAGTGCATGCATACATACGCACATACATACATATTATACACATACTCAGTTAGCTTGTAAGCAGCGTTGCCACAGACATATTTTTTTTCCTACCAAAATTTCCTACCATAACCAACCAAAACCTACCAAACATTTTTTTGAGTTTTAATATGTATATTTTTTTTTTCAATGTCAATTTTTTAAAAACATAGCCAACATAACATTTAGTAAGACTAAAACACAGCTAGTACAGTACAATAAAAACAAATTAACTGCGTATAACGATTCATTTTACTGTACATGCATACGTATCGTCATTAGATCCGAATAAAGACGCGAGCTCAAAAGTTGACAGCGAAAAAAGACGCGTAAAAACTTTCGGCGAAGAAGAACTTTTAGGGCCGGTACAGACATTGAGTAACCGGCCCTTAACATAGGCGAGGGCAAAGACGCGTTAACCTCTTTTACGGCGAAGAAAAACGAAGAAGACTTATTTTCGCGGTCAATTATGTTTGCGAGTATACGCATTCCCCAAAGAGTTTTTCCGGAATGTGTTGAATCCATGTTTACGCGTCTTTTTTCGCAAATTTTTTTCACGCATCCTTTTTAGCCGTCAAAACACCCGAGCGTCTTTATTCGTGTCAAGTGACTATATTATTATTATTACGTCGGAGATACCCGCGTTGCGACCTAGGAAGATATATGCTAAATCCTAATTGTAATCGCTCCAACCTTATACTATGTTCCCATATAAGTAGATTATCCTCATTTTCGAGCTTAACACCCTAATCTGTAATTATAACAAGAGATTAGCCATATAAAATTCGTCCCTTGTTAATCTGAAATTATAAAATA
>NW_023483243.1:0-1687 GCF_013731165.1 Rhagoletis pomonella | reverse complement strand
AAGATATAAGTGTATGTGAAGAAGATGTATTAGTGTCGTTCGATGTAACGGGTGATTTTTTTGAGGTTAGGATTTTCATGCATTAGTATTTGACAGATCACGTGGGATTTCAGACATGGTGTCAAAGAGAAAGATGCTCAGTATGCTTTGACATTTCATGAATAGACTTACTAACGAGCAACGCTTGCAAATCATTGAATTTTATTACCAAAATCAGTGTTCGGTTCGAAATGTGTTGAATGTGTGAAAAGTTGGCAGAAAATCCGCTTTTTTATCGACAAATTTTGTTCAGCGATGAGGCTCATTTCTGGTTGAATGGCTTCGTAAATAAGCAAAATTGCCGCATTTGGAGTGAAGAGCAACCAGAAGCCGTTCAAGAACTGCCCATGCATCCCGAAAAATGCACTGTTTGGTGTGGTTTGTACGCTGGTGGAATCATTGGACCGTATTTTTTCAAAGATGCTGTTGGACGCAACGTTACGGTGAATGGCGATCGCTATCGTTCGATGCTAACAAACTTTTTGTTGCCAAAAATGGAAAAACTGAACTTGGTTGACATGTGGTTTCAACAAGATGGCGCTACATGCCACACAGCTCGCGATTCTATGGCCATTTTGAGGGAAAACTTCGGAGAACAATTCATCTCAAGAAATGGACCGGTAAGTTGGCCACCAAGATCATGCGATTTGACGCCTTTAGACTATTTTTTGTGGGGCTACGTCAAGTCTAAAGTCTACAGAAATAAGCCAGCAACTATTCCAGCTTTGGAAGACAACATTTCCGAAGAAATTCGGGCTATTCCGGCCGAAATGCTCGAAAAAGTTGCCCAAAATTGGACTTTCCGAATGGACCACCTAAGACGCAGCCGCGGTCAACATTTAAATGAAATTATCTTCAAAAAGTAAATGTCATGGACCAATCTAACGTTTCAAATAAAGAACCGATGAGATTTTGCAAATTTTATGCGTTTTTTTTAAAAAAAAAGGTATCAAGCTCTTAAAAAATCACCCGTTAGTATCCTTGTTCACAAATATACCTACAACGTTAGCAATTAAAATAATACTAAATAAATGGGACCAAGTACAAAAGAGGACGAATATACCTAAAAATAAGTTTCACCACATTTTAGACTTTTGTCTTAAAGACAACAACTATTTTATGTACAATAAAAAATTGTATACTCAAAGTTTTGGAATGCCGATGGGCAATCCTCTTTCGCCAACAATTGCTGACATTATCATGGACAACCTACTTAACAATACCATCGCGGAGCTTAAAAACAAATACAATATTGACATAAAATTTATAGCGAAATATGTGGACGACATCTTTGCAATAATAAAACTAAACGACGTGAACAAGATTCTAGACACACTAAACAAATACCATAACAAACTACAGTTTACCATAGAAATGGAAGAAAACGCACGCATCCCCTTCTTAGACGTCTGCATTCACAGAGAGAAAAATAGCTTACTTTTGGACTGGTACTCCAAACCTACATCTTCTGGCCGCCTAATTAACTACTACTCATCACAACCCACCAAATACAAAATAAACACCGCCAAAAACCTAATACATAAAATACTTACTTTAAGCCACCAACGATTTCATGACGCAAACATAGACAAAATAAGAAGAATACTAAAAAGCAACAATTACCCCGACTACCTAATACGCGAACTTA
>NW_023483242.1:0-1687 GCF_013731165.1 Rhagoletis pomonella | reverse complement strand
CCCTGCGCAAATCGTTGACAGATTCTTTCAACGAATTTATACTTGCCAACAACGATGCAAGTTGGTCAGACGAGATAAGTGAATTTGCAGAATTTTCACTCTTTCAGCCCTATTCGCGTGTTGTCACAGTGGAATTGTCATTATCGTGTCATCAACTGTTGTCATAGGTATGCACAGTCAATAATGACAAGCGCAAAGCTCGTTTTATTTGCCAATTGAGGCGAAAGTTTCTCTATAGTGAAACACCTGTTCTTTGTTTACATTTTAATTGTTCTTTTTGACCGCCACTGCAACAGACGGGATTTCTTTTAAATAAAATCCACCGCAGCAATGGATTACGAAACGCCGGAAAAGTGAGTAATTTTATAATAGGGAAATTTATTTGATTTTATAAATTCGTGTAGTAACAGGCGTGGAAAATATGAATGCACCACACAAGAGCAGCTGCAGTTTTGTTAACGCCACCCCGAACTGCAAACGTGTAAAAACTGTCCAAATAAACAGTTGTCTCTGAGTTCCCTCAGAAGTCTTCTTCTCTGTATAATTTCTTCTTGCTCCACAATAATAGCCGCGTACATAATAATTATTTCCTCCATGAATAAAATTGTGCAATGGATACTATTATGATATGCATACGCAAATAATAACTTTTTAACGCACCTATCTAGGCAAATAAAATGGTTTTCAGTTTTCATTTAGTAAAATTTTGCAAATTTTTTCTGCAAACTTAATAAAATTGAAAATATTAACACATGTTTTAGCGTTGTCACGTACTCAATAGGTCATCACAAAAATAATAGCAATTGTCACCGTTGGAGCTTTAAAATCGCCCTCTGCATACCTACACGTGACAATTGATTATAACCTTCACAATAGTTATAGCGGCGAGATTTATCATTGCACGTGAATAGGGCTGTTTGTCTGCATTACGTTATTTTCAACAAGTGTTGTATTCGTGCTGTCCGAATTATCTGACGTTTCTTCATCTGCCTGTTGCGTATTACTTCTTTCTGTATCCTCATTTTCCTTCGTTTGCTGTCTTGTGAGCATTTCGGAAATTTAACCAACAAGGTGGAACAGAGACAACTATACTATTCACACCAATTATTTGCCTGTATGTATTTGGCAAACTCTTGCATTGCTCTTGGTTCTATTATCCAACTGATGATGTGTATAAAGTTAGCGAAACAACATCAAGCAAAAAATGTCGCATATACCCATGAATTTGCCGTTTTTTTGCCGTTAATTAGTTGTGGAACAAATAATTTTGTCGCTCTGGTATTTTTTTAGATATAAGGTGTTTTGCTAACTTTATATAAAGTTAGCGAAGCACCCCTCCAAACTCAAAGATAAACGACTAGGCTTTATGACAAAATGTGCCGTTTTTTTGCCGTTCTAAGATGAGCTAGTTTACTTTTGAAACAAAATATTAAAAAAAAAAAAATTTTTTTTGTAATTTTTTTATTCAATGTTCAATAATTTTTAGAGGAAAAGGTTAATAATATAAAGCAAACCCGGTTTCTTTATGTACCACTTTGAAATTTAAACAAACAACAATCACCATGGTTAAAATTCAAAAAATTAAGAAGCTTTCTTATCACAATCAAACGACAAAATCAAAGACAGTTTTAATGCACAAAACAATTCAAACGGCAAATTATGCAACAAAAAAATTAATTATTTTTAT
>NW_023483241.1:868-1687 GCF_013731165.1 Rhagoletis pomonella | reverse complement strand
CCGTGACCGTATAATTGCGTTGGGCTTTATTTAACTTATGGGACATGACTTTAAAGTCGTAACCGATCACGCTAGTCTTAAATGGCTTATGCACCAAAAAGACCTGAGTGGAAGATTAGCAAGGTGGGCATTGAAGCTACAAGGCTTGAACTTTACAATTGAACACCGTAAAGGTAGTGAAAACAAAGTGGCTGATGCTTTATCACGAATGTTCGAAGATGACCAAGGAGGTATCGCTGCGTTGGAGCTAGAGACTATGCCGGAAATAGACTTAGACTCTGAATTTTTTTAATCTACTGAGTATAAAGAATTGCGGGAGAAGTTTGAAAACAGTGAGTTACCCGATTATAAGGTAATCGACAAATACATTTATTATCGTGCATCCTTCAGCAGGGAAGATGATAGGGAAGCGGACGAATGGAAGCTACTAGTTCCCGTGGAACTGAGAGAAAGTGTAATGTACGCGGCTCATAATACGCCTACCTCGGCTCATGGCGGTGTGGCAAAAACTTTAGAACGGATACGAAGAAATCTGTACTGGCCAGGAATGGTGAAGGATGTGCGCAAATATGTCCTTTCTTGTGGCTTGTGTAAAACATCAAAAGTACCTACCCACTCACTACGACCACCAATGGGTCAAATGGTGGAGTCAGAGCGACCATTTCAGCGCGTATATATTGACCTTATTGGACCATTTCCAAAGTCAAAGAGAGGTAATATCGGAATTCTTATAATTCTTGACCATTTTACCAAATTTACGTTTCTTAAACCTATAAGGAAATTTAGCACTAACCTCATTACTCAGTACCTTAAAGAAGA
>NW_023483241.1:0-768 GCF_013731165.1 Rhagoletis pomonella | reverse complement strand
TACATCACCTTACTACGTACTTTTTGGACAGAATATGCTAACACATGGAGACGACTACAAAGTTTTGAAAAAAGTAGGCCTCCTTTCCGAAGGCACTGCTAAGCTCGCGAGGGAAGACCAATTTGCAGAGATACGAGATACCATAAATAGCAAGATGCAAGCCGCGTATAACAAAAATGCCCGGACTTATAATTTGCGGTCACGCCCGCGAGAGTTTTATCCGGGTCAAGAGGTGATAAGGAGGAACTTCGCCCAAAGCAATTTGATACAACATTTCAACGCAAAACTGGCTCCTAGGGGTATAAAGGCGAAAGTATTGAAGAGGCTAGGAAACGCGTATTATATGCTCGAAGACATTGAAGGCAAGAGCAAAGGTACCTACCATGCAAAAGACATTTGGTAGTCACGACCTATGTAATTTCACATGGTAACTTCCGCCCTGCATCGTTACCATTTGTCTGGGTGGGGGAGTTTGTGAGGGTAAGGTACCAAGAGAATATACCACTGGGATGGTCGCGTCTCGAACCACGCGCAGGGCTAGGTATTACGCTCGCTTCGCTGATAATGAGATTATATCAGCAACTCCCGCATACCACTATCACGCTGCTAAGCTTGTATGCACATGTGTATGTACATAGGTGTGGTCAGGCGACGGATGACGTGACTACATAAAGAACCGGTTCGTGGGAGCTGCAACCGGCCGATACATGCCAATGCACCTACGCAGCTCGCATTAAATCCTCGCTAAATACTAGTACATAGTTTAGT
>NW_023483240.1:0-1687 GCF_013731165.1 Rhagoletis pomonella | reverse complement strand
CATTTCATTATTTGCGTGGAAGACTAGCACATTTCAGATTTTTGCGTGGAAGAGTAGCACATTTTAGATTTTTGCGTGGAAGACTAGCACATTTCAGATGTTTGCGTGGAAGTAGCACATTTAAACTAAATCATAAAAGCATAATTTATATTGGAAATTCAAGTGCTTATTTTATATTTGTGTAATTATATTATAAAATTCATGAAATTCCGACGGTATATCCTTTGATTCATTTGATTATTTTTATCGCATTTGCTACTATATAACGAATAAACACAATTTATTTTTATATGAAAGAAAACCACAACAACGGAATATATACTCAAAAAATTCTTAGAAAAAAATTATTTGACATTTGGATGAACAATTTTAGATTTTTTTAGTTTTCTATAAAGTTTTAAATTTGGGTTTATATCATGATTCAATAATACAAGGTTGTGTAATTTGTGACAGCTAAAATTTGACACTCCTTTATCTAGATTTGTATTTTGGAAGTAGGAGAAAGGGGAAGAATGTGATCGCATTTTGTGAAAACGGTAGTAGAATGGTAAAGTACGCAAAGTATACAATTAGAAGTAAAATGTGTATATTAATTCTATGCGAATTTGCAATATATTTGGTGTTTTAATGGAAATACTAAACAATACATAAAAATATGCATTTTTGATTTAAGTTATTCGTCATTTCCGGGAACTAATCTAGAATGCCGACCGTTCAGCTATGCAAAAACGAAAAATGCGAATCAATAGAACTTTTTATGGTCATTTCAACCACGCCAAAATGATTTGGCGCAAGTAAAAAATGACGAGGTTCTAGAAGGTTAAAGTTTTTTAGATATTTTAAATATTAGTGCTAGTCTTCCAAACGAAAATCTGAAATGTGCTACTTTTCGACGCGAATAATGAAATGTGCTAGTCTTCGACGCGAATAGTGAAATGTGCTAGTCTTCGACGCGAATAGTGAAATGTGCTAGTCTTCCACGGTAATTTGAGATGTGCTACTCTTCGTTGGGAGCGACGATATCGCTGCTTTTGAACTGGTGGCGATCTAGTTACTATCGGACTGGTTCGTTTTTGGCGATAAAGATCTAGTACGGATCTACAAATTTGGTTCACCAGTTCGGGGTTTCCCTACAGGGTACATATGTACATATGTTTGTATGGATTAGGGTGGCCAGATGCGCTGATTTAATCAATACATGTGCTGATTTTTTTCTGTTGTACTGATTTTTAAGAGCCCGATATCAGTACGCAAAATCACTGATTTTTTGAGTTTGTAATGATTTTGTACTGATTTTTACATTTAATAAATACTTTTGTAAATTGGTGTAATTGACATTTAATTGAGGTTCACATGTTCAAAACAATGGTTTTTGACAACTCATACGTGTGAGCAGATTGAAAGCATTAATTAAATTTAAACCATTATTAAAAAGGTGTCAGCTTGCAATTGTTTTGTTTCCTAGGATTTCGTAAAATGACAAACTGTTTGGATTCAAGCCAACGTAACTTCCCGATTTGCAGGCCTTACAGGATTTACAGGAAAAGCTGGTTTCGCCATTAATAAATCTTATGAAAGGTGGTGGTGAGTTAATCATATTTTAAGTACACTAAGAAGATGACAATAAGAGATAATCTTTCGATTATAATTAAACATCCACCGAGAAATCGGTTGTCAGTATTTCAAA
>NW_023483239.1:0-1687 GCF_013731165.1 Rhagoletis pomonella | reverse complement strand
CATTAACATTAACATTAACATTAACATTAACATTAACATTAACATTAGCATAGCATTAGATGGACGAAGTGGCTCCAGGAGCCTTTTGCACTTAGGAGCTGGCTTGGTTCATTTAGGTGCTAGGTGAGGGGTGGCATCAAGGGATAGCATGAAGTGGGAAGAAGAGCGTAATACAATTTATTGTACTCCGACTTTCATTACTGTTCAAACATCTTTGAACATGTGTGAATATATATATACATATATGCCTGGGTATTAAAAATACTCAAACTTAAAATTGTAGTAAACATTTCTAATCCTTAAATATACAAAGGGAAGATACAAATTGTACACTTGCACCAAAACTAAAATACAGTCCACTGAAGAAAATATAATTAGAAGAAAATATAATTTCTACGCTTACATTTACATATATATATTCATATATATGTATCCAAACACAAACATACGATTAGAATGTCAAGTGCATTCGACGCACAAAAGTAGGTAATTAAATGTAAGGAACAAGTGGCTCAGCTCTGTAACATACAATTACTAATGTATTTATATGATGCTTTTAATGTATTTTTAAACCCCTATTATCCTGAGAACTGCTTTACTTCTTGCGCCGCACTAGTTGGCTCTTTGGCTGCTTTAAGAGCCAAAAATCTACCCATCCCTGCAGTAGTGGGCCGCGTTTTCAGGGCAATGAATACTTTTAAGTGCAAAGCTCGTAACCGTAACATAAGAAACTGATCGAAGCGAGAAAATTGTTGTTGTAATGATTATAATATACCAGATAATATAAACCGACACATTTATAGTTAACAGATTTGTCAAAATTCGTTCTTTTCCCCTCCTTTCTTAGAAACAAGCCAAGCCTAAACTGCTAGGAAAGTAAGTCATTATAAAGGGGATCCTGAATTGTGAAGAAAGTCATAATTTAATTTTAATTAATATGATTACGTCTATTTCAACTTCACTCTATTCCATTTCATTTTCGTTTTATTTTATTTTCCATGAAAACATTTTTAAGAATCTCCAATTATAAGACAAAAACTCACTCATTGCATTTGAGTGGAATGTAGATTTAACAGCTCCTTAACAGTGTTGATATTTTTAGCAACCGCAAATTCTAAAACAAGAGTGTTTATGTGTGCTACGGTAATATAAATAATTATCCTGTTAAATTCATGAGGGCTATTTTTGGAACATGCGCAACAATTTTTGCACGCCACCAATTGAGGGGAGAATCATCGTCAGAAAAAATAGAGAAATGACACAGCAAGTCAATGAAACATGCAAATGTATTTAGTAGAGAGGGAGGAAAGTTTCATTAGCGAGAGCGAATGAACGCGACTACCGTGAGAATCTGCTGGTCGGCTGAATATTCGTACTAGAGGGCGCGCGTAAGCAGTGGTGAAATCTGAGATGCTGTTGCGCGCGTGTGTGCTGCGCGAAACATATCCTGCAGGATATCTAGTGAATGTACGTGCTCTACGTTTCGAGGATGCCAGCTTGGAAGTCGAATGAATTTGCTGAATGCAGGCGATAGCTTAGAATTTCATGCGTTCAGCAATCACTTGCTGGATTTTTTTCTGATTTTCGTTTTTTGCTAAAGTGTTTCGTTCATTCTTCTCAGATTCACTGCCAACCTGATGTATGTATATTGTGGGTGTATATGTATGTGTGTGATAGTGAAGCGCTG
>NW_023483238.1:0-1687 GCF_013731165.1 Rhagoletis pomonella | reverse complement strand
GCATGGTCGCCGAAGGAAATTTCGACTCTGTCGTCGTGCTTCGTCGGATTAGACAATGACCTCACGGTTGACCAAAGCTTGCTCACACCAGAGGTGAAATTACAAGTCTTCAGATGCTCCTCCCACTTCTTCCGCTTATGTACGTTTACAAGTTGCCGAATCTCCGCGTTGAGATCCCTGATACGGGGATCTCCGGGATCGGCCTGACGAAGGCTATCACGCTCATTTGCTAAAACAGCCGCTTCGGCAGGGAAGTTTGGACGTGGGTCCGATATGCACCCTGCCGGTATGAAGCGAACTGCAGCAGCAGTGATAGCCCTGCGGAACTTACGTTCACCGAGATGGACGTCGGTTGGTGTGGGGAGCGATGTGAAGGTGTTTTCAGTAAACTCCGCGTAACCTTTCCAGTCAGCTTTAGAAAAGTTGACATAGGTCCGGTGTTTGGCGGAGGCAAAGTCGGTTGGTTTATCAATCGAGATGACTATGGGTAGATGGTCTGATGCTAGAGTCAGCATAGGTCGCCACGTTATGCTGTTTATCAGACCAGCGCTGACTATTGTGATGTCTGGCGAGCTACTGCAGTTACCCATAATCCTGGTGGGTGCGTCGTCGTTCATTGTGCAGAATGTCGAATCGTCTATCTGCTCAGGCAAGTCTGTTCCCCTACGATCGTTTGACAGGCTTGAGTGCCAAAGATCGTGGTGCGCATTAAAGTCACCTACTACCATACGGTTTTCACCTCTGAGGAGCGCACCTATATCAGGGTGATATCCTGCCGGGCAGCAGGTGACAGGGGGTATGTATATATTAAATATTTCGAGCTCGACATCGCCTGACCGGATAGCTATGCCCTGACATTCTAGGGTGGTATCCCTGCGGTCGATGTCTGCTTCGATAAGACGATACTGCACGGTGTGGTGCGTGATGAACGCTAAGCCACCACCATTATCTCGCTCGCGATCTCGACGGTGCACGTTGTACCCGGCACAATTCAACAAAGTTGAATTGCTGTGCAACTTCGTCTCTTGGGCCGCAGCTATTAATATACCATGCCGACACATAAAGGCGGTTATCTCCTCAATCTTGCTCTGTAGCCCGTTACAGTTGAATTGGAGGAGCTTCATGTGGTTCGGGAGACGTGTTGTGATGTGGGGTGTGAGTGAGGTGTATGTTCTTGCCGCCGTTGGCTGCGTGTGTCTGACATACCGTGCAGATTGTAGGGGGAACTAGGAGTTGTTGGCGGCGGCGTGTGAGTGGTGGTGCGGTTGTGTGTGTTATGTGGTCTGTGGTGGCTGTGGTATGTTGTTGTGTTGTGGCGACTGTGTGTGAGTGTGTGGGGCTGCACGGGCGGACTATGGGTTGCCGTGGAGGCTGCTCTATTTGAGCAACAGGGGGCCACGTACGACGTGGTCCACTGTCTGTGTGTCCGTAGTCCCGAGCAGACCCTGAGGTGACTCCACCCCTCGCAGGCATTACACTTGACTGAGGTGGAGTTGTGGTGTAAACGTCTTCGGCATACACAGCAGGTGTATGTTTCTGGCCCAGGGTTTGACTCGATGCCAGCCCTGAGTAGGAGAATGCGTAGTGAATGTTGCCCTATGGACGGACAACTTCTGTGATACTTCGCCGACCTAAACGGCGTTAGATCGCCGAAACAACAGCCCTTGGTCGGGTGAAACCCGAGTCA
>NW_023483237.1:0-1687 GCF_013731165.1 Rhagoletis pomonella | reverse complement strand
ATAATACCAGAACCAATGATATCGCAAAAAATTGGAGGGTTGCCACCTATTTGAAAATTTTTAAACCCAATTATATTGATAAAATAAATAAATTGTTACAATATGGGTATCAAATTAAAGAGTTTTTAGAAAGATAACTGCTGAAAATATTTTTGACGAGGGTCGCCACCTATTTGAAAATTTTAACTCAGACAAATTGATAAAATAAATGAATTATTACCATGTGGGTGTAAAACTATAGAGTTTTAAGAAGGCGTACAGCCGAAAATATGTTTGAAGAGTGTTGCCACCTGTTTGAAAATTTAACTAAAGTACATCGATAAAATAAATGAAATATTACATTATGGGTATCAAATTAAAGAGGTTTAAGAAAGATATCTGTTGGAAATATTTTGGAGAAGGGTTGCCACCAATTTTTAAATTTTAACTCAGTTAAATTGATAAAGTAAATTAAATATTGCTATGTGGATATCAAACTAAAGAATTTTAAGAAGGCTTACAGTCGAAAATATTTTAAAGGAGGGTTGCCACCTGTTAAAAAATTAAGCGCAATTTTATTGATAAACTAAATGATATATTACAATATACATATTAAATTCAAGAGGTTTAAAAAAGAAAATTGCTGGAAATAGTTTCGAGTATAATTACCAAATCTAGAAAAATTTAAACTCAGTTATTTTGATAAAATAAATGAAATACGGTAATTTGGGTATCAAACTTTAGATTTTTAAGAAGGCTTATAGCCGAAAATATGCCTGAGGAGGGTTGCCGCCTGTTTGAAAATTTAACTCAATATAATTGGTATCAAATTAAAGAGGTTGAGGAAAGAAAACTTTAGGAAATACTTTTGTGCAGGATTGCCACCTATTTGAAAATTTTAACTCAGTTATATTGATTAAACAAATGAAATATGGGCATTCCCATGGTGGCGCACGTGACAGTCGTACGATTTCAATGTGATACAAAAAAGGAATACCATTTGTTTTCTTTAACTTTTTTGGGCCATTGTATAGCACATAATTAGCTCTATATTTAACCGAAAAATGAAATCAATCGAACTGCTTGGTCCTGAAATATGAGCATTTAAAGAGAATGTCGTTACGTGACAAAAAATGGAAGTTGATTTTTTCTTTTCTTACAAAATCGCAAAACTCTGCAAATTGTGGATGGCTATTTTCATGAAACTTATTTTAATATGATTTGGAGCAATTCTAGTTGTTTTTAGAGTTTTTTGAATTAATGCAAATTGTTTCAATTCTCTTTTACAACCCCAAGTGTAAAACGTGACGTGACGTGGCGTCACGTGACATAAATTTCCATCGTTATATTTTTGTTAATATTGATTTTAGATGAATTTTTAACGCAAATAAAACATGTATTTTATGTAGAATATACTTTATATTTTGACTTCAGCGCCAATTCAGGGTCAATTTATTAGAAATCTATGATTTATTATGTTTCAACCACATACGCCAAAGTCGAACCAAATCAGACCATAAATACGGTTTTTCGAAATATCTCGACCTTGGCACCACCTAGGAAGACCATTTTATGCAAAGATGATTCTACTTACATAGCCAGTATATATTTTAAAAAGCAGACAAATCGGCCCGTAAATACATAAGATATAAAACTTTTATTTTTTTTTGTCGTGGTGGACCTTCCGCTGGAAACACCCATATTGCAA
>NW_023483236.1:0-1687 GCF_013731165.1 Rhagoletis pomonella | reverse complement strand
ATAAGTACTTGTGTGCACACAATATTTATTGTTTTTCCATTCGCTGCCTAGATATCAAGGATATCTGATTTGCTTTTCCAAAGTTCGACTGGAGCATTATTGATTGTGATTCCGAATGTCAATCGAATTGGGAATTTCAATCTTTTAAATTGGAGTGCAATGGGGTATAGTCATTGCGCTGGGTATGCAGTTACAGTTGCATGGCTATACTCTATCCCGACTCTTGCGTCCTCGTTCGCGCACTCTGGGCAACGTGAGCAACCCATGTGCGAGATGCGGTAACCAATCCGAGTGGAGCCTTGGGTCACGGCAGAAAGAGAGGGAGCTTCGGTGGGGCCACTCTGACTTATTCAGTTTAAGGGCTCACTGAAGTCTGCAGCGTCTGTTCACCAGTAGGTGCGGCTTCAAGCGGGTGTCTGCTTGGAGCAAGCGGCTCGCTATATAAACGTGTATTTGGTTGGGAAACCACCCCCGTCCCAGCAATGGGTTGTGTGCTGGGCTTGGGACCCGCCACGTAAAAACCACTTCCAGTGAAGAAGCAAGGCAAAGCCTCGGATGAGACCCCCCCTTATGATGACGACCACGGCAAACGTTTAAAGGACTACAATTTGAGGGCATGCACCTGGAATGTCCGGACCCTTAATGGGGAAGGTGCCTCTGCCCGGCTGGTTGATGTCCTCGTATGGACAAAAGCTGACATCAACGCCATCCAAGAAATGCGTTGGATGGGGCAAGGCAAACAATGTCTGGGGCCTTGCGACGTCTACTACAGCTGCCATGTAAAGGAGCGCAAATTCGGAGTAGGATTTGTGGTGGGAGAGAGACTCCGTCGCCGAGTACTGTCGTTCACCCCGGTGGACGAGCGTCTAGCCACAATCCGCATCAAAGCGAGATTCTTCCACATCTCGCTCATCTGCGCCCATGCCCCGACGGAAGAGAAGGATGAGGCATCCAAGGATCTCTTCTATGAGCGCTTGGAGGGCACGTACGAGCGCTGCCCCCCTCATGATATCAAAATCGTGCTTGGCGACTTCAATGCCAGGGTAGGCAAAGAAGGGATCTTTGGAACCACCGTCGGAAAATTCAGCCTCCACGACGAAACGTCCGACAACGGATTGAGGCTGATCGACTTCGCCGGGGCCCGAAACATGGTAGTATGCAGTACTAGGTTCAAGCATAAAAAGATCCATCAAGCTACCTGGCTGTCTCCGGATCGAAAAACGAGAAACCAAATCGATCATGTTGTGATAGACGGAAGGCACGCTTCCAGTGTTTTAGACGTACGCACACTCCGAGGCCCAAACATCGACTCGGACCACTATCTTGTTGCAGCCAAGATACGCACCCGCCTCTGTGCAGCAAAAAATGTGCGCCCAAATATGCAAGGAAAGCTTAACGTCGAAAAGCTGCAATCACAACAGACAGCCAGCGCTTTCGCTACTCGACTCTCACACCTGCTCTCAGAGAGCACTCTTCAACAAACCGACATATGCGAGCAGTGGAACCACATTTCCCGCTCATTAAGTACCGCCGCCGAAGAAGTAGTCGGATTTCAGCGAGCCCGAAAGAACAACTGGTACGATGAGGAGTGTCAGGAAGCTGCAGAGAAAAAAGATGCCGCCTACAGGGCCACGCTGCGATCGGGCGCAACGCGCGCTATGTGGGACCGCTATAGGGATCTGAAGAG
>NW_023483235.1:466-1688 GCF_013731165.1 Rhagoletis pomonella | reverse complement strand
TCGTCGTCTCAGAAAACGGATGTCGAATGTTACAAAACCCCGGTATGCGCCACATACGACAAATATTTTATGATTTAAAAAAAGTAAGTTTGTATAGCAATTTGTCGTATGTGACGCATTTTCAGCACATACAACAAAAGGCATACCCAATCATTAATATTATGTAACATACGACATATGCTGGCTTTTGCGTTGGGTAGTATGGATATGTATGAATATGACTATATAAATATGTACATACATATAAACGTATGTACTTATGTATGCGCAAACATTTACATACATACCTACACGTGTACATATGTATACACATAGATATGCACGATTCCAAACCCACGCGACACGACCACAAGATGGCTTCCCATTTCTTCATGGCGAACACACGAATTTCACTTTTTCACAGAATCGCACTATTTATATATTTTATTACTACTTGCACTTTTAATGCTATTGCACATTTGAATACAAATTAAATAAACTATTTTAACACTTTTGCACAATATTTTCCTGCTTATCGGATTGAACTCGCGCACCATACGAACTCAAATATATCCGCGGCAAAAGTCTACTGCATATTGAAAATTAACCTACACTCTCAATCCATCACAGCTAATTTCCAATTTCCAAATATCTATTTATTTTTCCAGGTCCTCACTTTGAAAAGAGTTTGAATGAAGATACACAATGGAAAACTCCCAATTTGCAAATTTGGAAATTGATTTTGCGCTAACCGACTGCGCAGCAAAAAAGCATTTGAAGCAGTGTTGCCAACTTTTGATTTTCAGAAAGCACCAAAAACTTGAAAAAAAATTTTTGCCAAACTAAAACCACCAAATTTTTTTTAATCAAAAGACGCTTTTTCGTAACAGTTTGTATTTAACAAAAGCAAAAAATTAACAATATTTACAAGAATACATACATAAATAAATACTCAAAACGTTTTCGCTCATAACGATTGAATAGCCTCTACACATGCTGTGATGACTCTTACGACGTAATACCGAAGTACTATTAAAACGAAAATAATGCCCTAAGTAGAAAAGAGCAAAAAATTTGATGTTTTCATTATATGTATAACCCTAATATGGCAAAAAACCGTGTTTTTGGCAATCTGGGGGTAGGATATTTAAAAATTCTAGTACTAGAGCAATTGTACGACCAGATTTGGATTCAGCACCAAGAAATTATGTGTTTTACTCAGGTGGTAAAAAAATCAAAATTT
>NW_023483235.1:0-366 GCF_013731165.1 Rhagoletis pomonella | reverse complement strand
CAATCATGGTTGTATTTTAGTGCATTTAAATTTGTATATTCTTGTAAATTCCGCATCTTCATGAGTCATCACAGCTTATAATAATTCCAAATTATTTCAGGATTTAACTATCTCGGAGTAATATTAGTTCAAAAAAAAGCACTAAAAAAGGCACTAGGCACTAAGTCATTTTTTGGCGTTTTAATTGCCAAAAAGCACTAAATCTAGTGCTTAAAGCACCAAGTTGGCAACTATGATGTCAAGAGCGGATGAAGAGTGCACTGGAAACGGAAATGACCTCTCACTCATAGAGAGGTGGAGAGTATGTAGGCGTTTGTGGTTCCGCTTAAATAGAAGAGTCAGCTACGTAGTACATACATAAGTGTG
>NW_023483234.1:0-1688 GCF_013731165.1 Rhagoletis pomonella | reverse complement strand
TTAAAGTAGCTGGGACATACCGTTGAACTTGGCAATTTTTTTTTGTCGACGATGTCAGCTGTCAGAAAACTAGCAACACCTTCATCAAAGAAATCTTAAAAAACTTAGTTATATTAAAATTTAATGGGCTAAAAAACCGCACACTCAAAATAAATCTAGGAAATCGAATTAAAAAGTTCGAAATTTTTACGAAAGTGTTGTTAGTTTTTTTTAATGTTGCACAAAGTTTGAACCTTGGATTTGTACGGCTTTTCTTAAAATATAAACAGTATTTAAAAAAAATAATTAAAATTGAATAATAATAAGATAAATGGTCAAATCTTGTCGCAAAGTTTTGATAAGCACTTGAAGTGCTATTAAAATGTAAAATTTTAGTACTGAATCCAAAGGAAAATGTCTCTTTTATCCATAAATAACAACTTAAATATGCTTTTTGTTAAGATGTATACCTGAAAATGTGTACATACAAATTTGCGTTAAATGCAGTACATGTGCGCGTGGAATCAATTTGTAAAAGTGTAAAATACGTAAACGTATGTACATAAACAATAAAACTTTCTCATGAATACCATAAAATCATTGGTCTTGAAGGGAATATACTAAGAAAATATATGAGCGAATTAAAAAGTATGTACAATTTATAGCCGAAAAGTACATTTTTTGTATAGATTTCGTACTGAAGGAACAATTTTATTTTCCAACACTGATACAGAATGTAAACAAACACAGGGTTGCAAGGAAAAAAAGTTGAACGAGCTCAAAGTTGGCTGGCGACCAACTTTGTTGAAAGCGATTAGTTGAAAGGCCGTTCGGACGAGGCGATTTTTGCTTTCAACTAAAAGTTGCCTGTAAAATCGCCTCGTGCGAATGCCCTATAAAGAAACGCAGCCAAACTAATTCTACTCCGTTTTATACCCAGTTTTCGAATTTACCAGTGTGCTCACAGCAACCCAGCGACACGACGGCCATTTTTGTTAACGTCATTGACGAGCCACCAAAAAATGCTGTCGTCTGTGCTTGGCCGAGGATCATTTGCCGCTTTTACCGTGAAAAATATACGCAAAAATTAGAGAAAATTACGATAATCAACAACGAAATCGGTAATTGATGTACCAGTAATAAGAATTAGTAAAAAAATCGCATAAAACGTTCTGTGAAAAACGCGGTTTTTCTTAGCAAAAAGTGCAAAAAAACGGTGGAGAAAAACTTTACATCAGCAAAAGAGACTAAAGGAAAATTTTGTGTGTACCAACGAAACTGCGTCGAAAACGTAACCGGAGAACGGATAAACAAGGCGAAGAGTGAGTGCAAGGCGCATCAATTACAGGTGATAGCGATAGAAGCTATGCTTCTTATGAGCACGCTTGTGTCAAATTATCGTCTGATTTGCTATATTTACATATCCGCGTACACATACACATATACGTATATATCATGATTCAATAATACAAGGTTCGATAAACTGACAGTTGTCTCTCTCGCACCGCTCCCTTAGCAGTGGCACCGTGTTGCTTTGCAAATTTACATGGAAACAGTGTAGCTTTGGTGTGAAATAAAAGTATACGATTTTGTGCAATATGTTTATTTGTATATGCATATGAAGCATATTTAACTGATAAAAAGATAAGCATTGGATATTTACATCAATCTCATAGTAGTCTTATTTTAATTTTGAGTCATTTTGCAGT
>NW_023483233.1:0-1688 GCF_013731165.1 Rhagoletis pomonella | reverse complement strand
TAGTAAGTTTTGCAAGCGCTGCCTTTTACCCGAAATCCGTTCGTCTCCGTGGTTCGCTTAAACTGTCGTTTTGGACTCGCAGTGAATGCCATCGAAGTCGGTGCTTCGTTAAGTTTGACACAAAAACACGAATTTTTTGCATGTGTAATTGTATTTGACGAAGAACTATGTTGGCGCCCAAGAAATACCTTGCATGTCACACGCCATACTATGCACATGTAATATCCGCCACGCGCCATGTGCCATCGCCATACCACACACAAAACATGCAGTCTGCCTTTAACGGCCACTCGTTGACCCTATCCGCTGTCATTTTCGTTTGCCTGCACCAACCCGTTAACGGCCGTAACACTCGGTCATTAGGACACCCGAATGAAAACCGAACATCTTCGCTTTGTTTCTCGTTCAGTATTTATCGAATTGTCGGTCAATTTTCGTCAAATTTTGACAGAAAATGGTGAATACGTCAGACCGTAAAGTCGTCGTTTATAACTGACTCACTGCCTTCAAAAAATAAAGAAACAAAAACAAGAACTTACAAGGAAACGAAACGAACCAGCTTCGTCTTGAGCACAGCGCACAGTGGTACAGACCTATAGATTTTTTTTTTGGAAAAAACTAGACGGCATAGGCATAGAACGTAACATTTGCGTATGTAACATTTATGGGCATACATAAATCAAGAAATAAACGAAAAATTGGCGTGATCGATTTAGTTTAAACCCATATAAACCAAACCTCATAAACGTTTTAAAAATACAAAATAACCACCGATTATTATATTAGTCCGAAGCACACCACTGAATATATTACTCCGAAATTTTCTCCATTAATTTTTAATAACGTTAAGTGTGAACCTTAAAAAATTGGGCGTAATCGGTATATTTCAAAGCATACCCATACAAACCTAACTTCGAAAATGCCTTAAAAAGGCCGCACAAAGCAGACGGATGATTAGTATTACAACTAAATATCCAAACAATGGGAGTAATCGGTAATTTTAACACATACCTCCCATGTAAACTTAACTCCAAAAACGTCTTAAAATACCATAAATGCCATCATTACTATATGAAGTTAGATTAAAAGTCGCCGATTTCAGCCAAATATTTTCTTCTGAAATCGATAGAAAATACTTCAGTCCTGAATTTTTTTTACAATAAGGATACGAAGGAAGACTAAGGAAACACAGTCAACGCATTTTTGAAGTGTAATTTTTTTTCTGTTTATAGGCGGCATACACAGTGCGTCTGACTCGCGAGTCGGTTTGGATGTATTTGTAAAAATAAATATGTGTTAGTTACACCGACATGACTCCTGGAATGACTCTGAATGATTCAACTGTGTGTAGTCGAAGGTGAGTCAATACGTACACAAATGACTCGCGAGTCAGACGCACCGTGTATGCCGCCTATTATATTTATTAATATATACGGTCGATTGCCCTGATTTTCTCTCTTTTTTGTCTAGTAAGTGCTATATTATCATATGAACCTACAACAAAAATACAAAAATAAAAGTCAGAAAAACACATTGCTTAAGTGAACAAAAATTTCATTCAGTTTTAACTGAATAAAATTGTTCCGACTTTTGTTGTTTTTATTTTGTATAAAATTGCCGAACCAATTAAATATAAAAATTGAATATTCAAAAGATTCTATTTTTTCCGCTGAAATACCACTGTGCAG
>NW_023483232.1:0-1688 GCF_013731165.1 Rhagoletis pomonella | reverse complement strand
TCCGCCTTTACTGTTTTTGGACCGCCCTAATGTTCATATATATATATCCACCCCTATTCTGCAATTCTTTCGTATTTGGATTTTACTACGAATCGTAGAAATAGTATTCTGCAATCCGAATCGTATTTTCGAACTTTCGAAATCGTAACAATGGCATGCCTGAACTGAAAACGAATGAGTAAGAAATTGACAGCTTCTTTGCGTAATTTTGTAAGAAAGCAATTCTGTGCCGGAAGCGAGATAAAAGGTTTAAATCGACGTGTGTTTGCAGGAAATATTAGTGGTGTTCGTTTAAACAGATGAATTTGCCTTTTATTTACTGCTTTATATAAACGAACAAAAAAGAATCTTTGTTGCCCCTTATCGAGAAGAAACTTGGGTCCGATTTAGTTATTTGCACAATGTTTTTCGGTTGTTGTGTCCAAACCCATGACCCGAATCTCAAAACTTTAACATATCCGTGTAGTCAAAGGATTTAAACTAAAATAAAGGTTGCAAATTTCCGAGCTCTAGTTTATTAATAAATTCGGTTAAGTACTATGTACTTTTTTGTAAATTTCAATGTGGGTTCTGCGCAAAAATACTGTGGATGGCGTAGCCGGAGTTATATGCACATATATGTATACCTTTTCGGAATTGCGGAAGCTCCTCTTCTCCGGCATCACGGAGAATTCTACTTAATAAGGGTTATAATCCCTAAGCGCGGCCGAAGGCAGAAGCAAGCGCAACAGGTGGTGGATTTAAAAAAAAATTCATGTTTTCAATGGCTTGGAATAAGCTGTGCATTAACTGGATTGAGATCAGTTCTTCAGGAATAGGAGGAGTTCTGGCTTTTTGTTCAACAATTCAACCAGAAGCAGACATACATAGATGCGCCCATGGTTACTATGCGCGACATCTCCGCATATCTTTGTAAATTCATTTCTATAGCGCGCTTTTACTCCGCTGCTATAATTGCAAATGGGCCATTCCATTGTGCCTAGTGTGACATTTTACTCCAGATTGTCATCAATTGTGAATTTTAACTATGTCGTCGAATCTTATACAACAGCGAAAGATATTATTTAACATAGAACGATAACTTATGTATAAAATTGCTTTAACAAAAATACCAAACGATTTCTCAATTTTATGTAACTATCATTTGAATGAATGTGACTGGTTGCACACTGAAAATAACTTTATTTTACCCTTGTACACTCAAAAATGAATTTTAGCCAAAGAACTTAATTTTCACAAATGATGTATTTGTGTTGTAAAATATGAATTATACGCTTTCGTTTTCAATAAAAATTAGGTTTATATAATCTTCATAGAAATATTAAAAAATATTTAAAGTTGTGAATTGTGGGACATCTCCTTGTGACTGCTGTAAAGTAATTATGCATGAAATAAAAGTTTCCATAGACAAAAATTACAACTTCTTTTACGACATCGTTATGTATACGGGGGGGAAATAATGCATGGTAAAGATTAATAAAAAAGTGCGACACTAAAAAACACCTGTGAAGTTATGTATATTTTCTGGTCTTTTCGAGTAAAACAAGAATCGAAATATGAAATTTGAAATACCCCGAAAATCTTGATTTACCGCTAAAAAGTCGGTTTTTCGTACTTTTGCGCACTTATAAGACTGTAAGTTAGTTCATTATGAACCGAGTTTCGGTTTATTGCCGGGTTTAAAAAGA
>NW_023483231.1:1366-1688 GCF_013731165.1 Rhagoletis pomonella | reverse complement strand
GAAAAATAAGAAGTAAATTTCCATCTCATCTTACTCGTACGCTACAACTGGTGACCCCGACGGTGAGAAGTAAAAAACCAATAGAAAACTCGCGACCCCAGAAATTGGTGATCTCACACTATAACGTACGCGCACAAGCACCGACTCGATCCTAACCTTCAAAAATGGTCGATAACGATGCACAGGCATCACTCGACGGAAAACCTAACCTTCCGAATACTGCCGACGACGGGCAAATAATGTCCGCACGCGTTGTGAAGCTGCCCCCATTTTGGAAGGATAATTGCATCCTGTGGTTTGCACAAGTCGAGGCTGCATTAGA
>NW_023483231.1:0-1356 GCF_013731165.1 Rhagoletis pomonella | reverse complement strand
GCGAAAGAGATCGTTGAACAACAGTCTGAAGATGAAGAGCTAAAACACCTCCTTCAATCAACTACCACATCACTGAAGCTTAGGCAAGTGGATGTCGACAGCGAAGGTACGAAGATATTTTGTGATACCTCAACCGGGACTTTACGGCCATATGTACCTACGAAATTACGTCGCAAGTTTTTCGATCAGTTGCACAACGCTTCACACCCAAACACACGCGCCACCCAAAGGCTCATCCAACAACGTTTCGTATGGCCTCACATGAACCGGGACATCGCGCGATGGGCCCGAAATTGCTTATGCTGTCAACGCAGCAAAGTACATCGGCATGTAAGAAACGCCCCGCAACATATTGAGATCCCAAGCGAGCGGTTTAAACACGTCCACATTGACATCGTTGTCATGCCCAGATGCGACGAGTACAGATACTGCTTGACAATCATCGATCGTTACACACGATGGCCGGAAGCGATACCGCTAAAGGATATACAAACCGAAACTGTAACCAACGCATTTTTCAACGGCTGGGTCAGCCGATTTGGAGCACCAGCAACCGTAACCAGCGACAGAGGAACGCAATTCGAATCCAAATTTTTTGCTGCATTTACGAAACTTATTGGCTGCAACCGAATAAGGACGACCGCTTACCATCCAGCTGCAAATGGTATGGTTGAACGATGGCATCGTTCACTTAAATCTGCCATCATGTGCCACTCTACACAAAACTGGGTCAAAATTCTTCCAGTCGTTCTGCTCGGCCTACGAACCAGTTTTAAAGAGGACATTAAAGCCAGCGTCGCAGAAATGCTGTACGGTACAACACTACGCCTTCCAGGCGAATACTTCATCGACGAAGAAAAGGGGCCTCAAGCACAATGTTTTGTGGAGAATTTTCGCGAATTCATGCGTACGGTACGCTCTGCACCTACCGCTCATCATACGAAATCGCGTGCATTCACACATAGGACTCTTAGTACATCAACACATGTTTTCATTAGAGTGGACGAAATGAAGAAACCACTTGAACCACCATATAGGGGCCCATACGAAGTCCTCGAACGAATCAGCGACCTCGTTTTTCGGGTCAACGTGGAGGGACGTTCGACTACAATCTCCACCGAGCGACTCAAACCCGCGTTCATTGAAAATACGACAGAATCTCCGCCAACTAAACAAAACAACGAAAGCAATGCATCACCAGCGCCAACAACCAGCAGTAATCGATTGCCACGTAATCCTCGAACACATAAGCGGAAACAGCGAAATCAGTAGCTCGGAGTATAACTCCAACCCACTTCGGGGGGGCTACTGTGGCAACCACCAAAAAACAGCTGACAGCTGCTTGCTGAATTAGTG
>NW_023483230.1:0-1688 GCF_013731165.1 Rhagoletis pomonella | reverse complement strand
ACGTAGAGAATTACATATTAAATAAACGAAAACAATTTGTTATTAGTTTTAGGGTCTAAAAAAATCGAAAAAATATAGTATATTACATTTGTGCATCTTTTGTCAGCTTTCACATGACAGCGCAACTAGCAACATATGAGCTTCAACCGTCCAACTCTGCGTCCCTTTTTCAGTAGTTAAGAGACAGTTCTTAAATTTGTAGGGCGGAACTAGCGCTTTGCCAGACTGTCCCTAAATTTTGCTGGAAGGGAAGGTACATACACATACATACATATGAACACATGCATAAAAATTGTAAATATATATTGAACTGCTCAGGTTGCAACATTTTAAATCCGTGTATAGCCCAATTCTATATATGGACGATTATTTGACTGGCAAACTTATATTTGTATGCATTTTTTTTTAATATTGCTACGATATCGCTAACGTAGATTCGACAATGTTCTGATATCACAAGAGGTTGTGTAATTACTTATACTTGCTAGAAATTGAATAAAAAAAATTGAATAAGTCCCAATAGCTTTGGAATTGTAAGCAGGAAAAAATAGAGAGCTGTCAATGCAGATTGAACAGGTAGTATTGATCTCTAAAATGTCAAATGTTTCTAATTTATTCTCACAAAAATTCTAATTTGTTAAAATCTATATGAATTTGAAACTTGTTTCCACCATTGTATAGGCTTACAAGTATGGAGCGCCATTTTGTTTGTTTACATTTGAAAACAGCTGAGACCACCTGATTTTCAATTCTCTCATTCTCCGCAAAGAGTTACATTCAAGTTTCAGAAAAAACTTTAAAATGTAAATTGAGAAATATTTTAGAAAAATGTGTTTTTATTCATTTGAAATGATTAAATAAGAAATTAAAAATGCATGCCTAGTCTGGCATTTCCAATAATAACGATAAATGTGTATGTTACAGGCAATAATTTAAAATATTTGTGAAACTTATCGTTTTGCGCTAAAATACAACAATGTGTGTAAAATTCGTTGTCATTGTTTCTGTTTTGAATACTATATTCGTGCCTGCCGGTGGAAAAAATAGTTAAATTTGCATTTATTTTTAAGAAAACATGTAAATTAAAATATATTTCTTTTTAGAGCGCAATACGGAAAAGTAAGATGATAAATTTGTATGCTGAATATCGCGGAAAATTTTTTGCATCAAAATTTCTATTCTAATTTGAATTCGAATTATGATATCAACAGGGATGCTTTGGAACGTATTTTTTGAAGACAAATTTTTTATAAATCTTGAGATTGTTGATTTATTTTAGAATTAAAAAAGCTTGTTTATATTAAAAAATATATTTAGACTAGAAGTATGTAAACTACTTTTATAACGAATTGAAACGGTTTTAATGAATATTCATGGTTACCATTAATAGTAGTATGACAGATATAATGCATATTTGACAAGAAAGATAGAATACAAGATTGCGCCGTCCTGGCGGTGATGACATATCTGTACAAAAAGTAAACAAAGTTGAATTGGATGTTGAAAGAAAATGTGAGAAGAGACAATTTTCTTAATAATAATTTTTTCGATAAGGAACGTGTTTTAATTGTGCTAATTTCTAATAGCCTTATTCATAAAAAATAAAGTAGCTTAAAAAAAGGTTTGTAAATTAGAAAATGTTTGCAAACGGCAATTTAAAAAGCTTTTTAAAATTTTTATTTTTTACT
>NW_023483229.1:0-1688 GCF_013731165.1 Rhagoletis pomonella | reverse complement strand
TAATTGCGTAATGGGTTTTTTAAAAAAATTATATGAAGCTTTTTACAGCTACGGCTTCAATTTTAATGAATTCAGGTCCAGAATCGTTTGTAGTTGATTGTAGTTTTAATTTTTTTAAAAATTCATATGAAGCTTTTTACAGCTACCGCCTAAATTTTAATAAATTCTGGTCCAGAATCGTTTGTAGTTGATTTTAGTTCATATGAAGCTTTTTACAGCTCCACCTAAATTTTAATGAATTCTGGTCTAGAATCGTTTGTAGTTGATTGTAGTTCAAAATTTTTTTTTTTAGTTGAAAAATAAGTGCGTAATGGGTTTTTTAAAAAATTTATATGAAACTTTTTACAACTACAGCTTCAGTTTTAATGAATTTAGGTCCAGAATCGTTTGTAGTTGAAAAATAAGTGCGTAATGCGATTTTTAAAAAATTCATATGAAGCTTTTTACAGCTACAGCTTCAATTTTAAATTCAGGTACAGAATCGTTTGTAGTTGATTTTAGTTTTAACATTTTTTTTAGTTGAAAAATAAGTGCGTAGCGCGTTTTTTTTAAATTTATATGAAGCTTTTTACAGCTACCGCCTAAATTGTAATGAATTTTGGCCCAGAATCGTTTGTAGTTGAAAAATAAGTGCGTAATGCGATTTTTGAAAAATTCATATGAAGCTTTTTACAACTACAGATTTAATTTTAATGAATTCAGGTCCAGAATCGTTTGTAGTTTATTGTAGTTTTAAACTTTTTTGTAGTTGAAAAATAAGTGCGTAAAGGGTTTTTTCTTTAAATTCATATGAAACTTTTTACAGCTACCGCCTAAATTTTAATGAATTCTGGTCTAGAATCGTTCGTAGTTGATTTTAGTTTTAAAATTTTTGTTTGTAGTTGAAACATAAGTGCGTAATGGGTTTTTAAAAAATTTATATGAAGCTTTTTACAACTACAGATTCAATTTTAATGAATTCAGGTCCAGAATCGTTTGTAGTTGATTGTATTTTTAAACTTTTTATAAGTTGAAAAATAAGTGCGTAGCGCGTTTTTTTTAATTTATATGAAGCTTTTTACAGCTACCGCCTAAATTTTAATGAATTTTGGCCCAGAATCGTTTGTAGTTGATTGTAGTTCTAAAATTTTTGTTTGTAGTTGAAAAATAAGTGCGTAATGCGCTTTTTGAAAAACTCGTATGAAGCTTTTTACAACTACAGCTTCAGGTTTAATGCATTCAGGTCCAGAATCGTTTGTAGTTTATTGTAGTTTTAAACTTTTTTGTAGTTGTAAAATAAGTGCGTAATGGGTTTTTTCTTTAAATTCATATGAAACTTTTTACAGCTACCGCCTAAATTTTAATGAATTCTGGTCTAGAATCGTTTGTAGTTGATTTTAGTTTTAAAATTTTTGTTTGTAGTTGAAAAATAAGTGCGTAATGCGATTTTTAAAAAATTCATATGAAACTTTTTACAGCTTCAGCTTCAATTTTAATGAATTCAGGTACAGAACCGTTTGTAGTTGATTGTAGTTTTAACATTTTTTTTAGTTGATAAATAAGTGCGTAATGCGTTTTTTAAAAAATTCATATGAAGCTTTTTACAGCTACCGCCTAAATTTTAATGAATTCTGGTCCAGAATCGTTTGTAGTTGATTTTAGTTTTAAAATTTTTGTTTGTAGTTGAAAAATAAGTGCGTAATGGGTTT
>NW_023483228.1:0-1689 GCF_013731165.1 Rhagoletis pomonella | reverse complement strand
AAATAACACTTATTCTTGATTTTTATTTAAATACTCTGCAAATAACTTTTATTTTTAACCGACTTCCAAAAAAGGAGGTGGTTATCAGTTCGTCGGAATATTTTATTTTTATACCCGAGCGCACTTGTGCACAAGGGTATTATAACTTTGTTCACATAACGGTTGTTTGTAACAGGCAAAACGAATCGAGATAGATATAGACAAATGTATACATAAATGATCAGAATGAAAAGAGAAATCGATTAAGCGGTGACTGTCTGTCCGTCCGTCCGTCCGTCCGTCCGTCCGTCCGTCCGTCCGTCCGTCCGTCTGTGCACACGATAACTCGAGTAAAAATTGAGATATCTTAACGAAACTTGGTACGTGAACTTCTTTTGGGCGTGGGACGGATGGTATTGAAAATGGGCGAAATCGGATAATAACCACGCCTACCTCCCATATAACGGTAATTTTCAGAAATACGAAAACTGCTATATTTTAGTAACTACTGAAGATAATTCACTCAAAATGGATACTTACAATAAGTTTCAGACGGAAAACATGAATATTATAAATTTTTGGAAAATGGGCGTAGCCACGCCCACTTATGGTTACATGTGTATATCTTGGTAACCGCTGCACCAATTTCTTCCAAACTTGGCACAGTTGTTGGCCTTAGTACAGCATACTAAATGGCTGAAAATTTTAAAAATCGGACAATAACCACGCCTACCTCCCATATAACGGTAATTTTCAGAAAAACGAAAACTGCGATATTTTAGTAACTACTGAAGATAATTCACTCAAAATTGATATTTGCAATGAGTTTTAGACGAGAAATAAGAATATTACAAAATTTTGGCAAATGGGCGTAGCCACGCCCACTTATGGTTACATGTGTATATCTTGGTAACCGCTACACCAATTTCTTCCAAACTTGGCACAGTTATGGGTCCTGGTACAGCATACCAACTGGCCGAAAATTTCTATAATCGGACAATAACCACGCCCACATCCCATATAACGGTATTTTCGAGAAATACAAAATCTTCGATAAATCAGTAAATATTGAAGCTAATTTATTCAAAATTGATGATTGCAACAATTCTTTACCAAGAAATACGTTTATGACAAAATTTTGGAAAATGGGCGTAGCACCGCCCACTTGTGATCACATATATGTATCTCGCTAACCGTTCTAGCAATTTGTACCAAGCTCGGTATGGTTATTGTGCTTGCCACATAAAAGCAAACCGTTGAAAATTGTTGAAATCGGACTAAAATTGAGGCCGCTTTTCATATAACGGTAAATTTCAGATATGCTTGAAACTGCAATATTTCGAAATTTAAGGACGCTAATTTACTTAAAATGTATACACCCCGGCTTATCATGTAGCGGTAGCTTTCGGAAAGGTGGAAAACATATATTTAATACTTGCGCCGGGTATTTAATGTTCGGCTCCGCCCGAACTTAGACTTTCTTACTTGTTTTCTTTATGTTACCGTAAAACTTTGGACCACTTCAACCGATTTCGATAACTCTTTTTGCATCGGAAAGGTCTCAGATATGGTCCCGTACTAATATGGTTTAGATCTGATCATTGGATCATGAAAAATTAACGGTACTTCCAAATTTTTATATGAGAATTGATTTTCTTGATTGTCAAATTATATGTTTAGATAACAGTTATTGAAGACTTTTATTTATAA
>NW_023483227.1:0-1689 GCF_013731165.1 Rhagoletis pomonella | reverse complement strand
TCAGGGAAAAAGTATCGATACTACTCAGTATCGGATTCATTAAAATAGGTTTTTTTGGGACACTAAAATTATTTTATTCTTCAATCGTATATCTAGTTATTTCCTGAAATTAAAACAATAGAAATTTAACATATTTGATTTTTATTTCACTGCAGAACTTACTTTCATGTTAGAAGTAATTATAACGTTAAATGCACATACATACATACACATATGTATATATATATACATATATATATATGTATATATACTTTCACGAATTTCAAATTTCAAAGAAATTTTTGTAAACTTTTTGGGTATGCATTTCTGTATCCTATGCAATTTTAGTATAATAAAGTGGAAGTTTGAATTAAAAGTCAATGGTAGTAGGCTTCACGTAAACTTGAATAGGTTGCAAAACTGCATACCCAAAAAGCTTCTAAAAATTCTGTCTTTTCGTGAACTTTGCGTAAAGTTTTATGGCCTTATTCATAAAAAATAAAAAAGGTATATAAACTGAAAAATGTATGAAAATGTCATTTTATTAAGCTCTTTAAACCTACTTTATTTTGTACGAATAAGGCCATTAAACTTTAACTTATTTGGTTTATGTCATGCAACAGACTACACGCAATTTTAGTTTATTTTAAGTGATGGACAAATTTGAACGATAGTAATCCATATAAGCAAAGAAAATTTGGTTGCCAATGGAAGAAAAAATTTAAAAAGTGTGTTTTTTAATAAGTATTCGATACTACGAGTACTTTGCAAAGTATCGAGTAAAATCACCAAATAAGGTATCGAGTATTAAAGTACTCATTTTTATACCCCCAGTATCGATACTTACTCAATATCGATAGTATCGTTCGAACCCTATCTGCAGCAAGAGTATTATAATCAAAAGAAATATATATAAAAAAAAATAGTAAAGTATGCAGGAATGACCGCTACCTCTTCTTTGTTTGGTAAAATTATGATATCGTCGTTTGGCGGGCAATACCGCGTAAATGCAATACCTGGTATATGATGCGAGCTAAATTTTATAAGAGAAATTAAAAAACGATTTTTCGGAAAACTTTTGTGTTTTTTTTACTGAAGTAATAATTTTTTAGATTTGTGTTTGACTCACAATATACAAAAAATAATTCACCAAAAAGTCGTACAAATTGCATTTAAAAAACCCCTTTTTTAAATAATCGCGCAATTGCAGTTTTTTTGTCATTTTCCGTATTCGCGCTATTGCACACCAAGCGACAATAGGTAGGAGCATATCGTACACTAAATACAAAAGAGTTACAACTCAAACAATTTTTGGGTAAATTTCTTTTGTATTTGGTTTCCTTTACGATGTAAAATTAACATCCCTAGTAACAAAAAACCCTTGCGCGAACTAGGTTGTAAATAACCCTCTGCACATGTGCGTTCGAGTGTAGCAAATACTCTACATACAGGGTGTCCCAGAAGTAACGTGCCAAACTTTAGGGGAAGGTAGGTGTGGGGGTGAGCTCCCTGATAAACAAAAAATTGTCAGGTAAAAGTGTCACCGTTTTTGAAATATTTACATTTTTTCGAATTTAAGAAAATTGTGCCTTTTCATGTGTTTTCTTTAACTGCAACTACAAACCGGGCAATACTTAGTAAATTTTTTATGTAAAATACTTCCAGATAGTTGCCTCTCCATACTCAAATGCAATGTAGTTAAAATATATT
>NW_023483226.1:0-1689 GCF_013731165.1 Rhagoletis pomonella | reverse complement strand
TCAGCTGCTTGTTAGAAAAACGAACTCTTTCATCTCTAAGTCACAGAAGTCGGCGGACGCTAAGAGACAAAGATCTCTGGATCCAAAATCAATAGAACTTCAGACAGTATCTCCCCATAGTTTAAATGGCAAACTTCAAAAGCCCTGATGGTGGTGACCAAAGAGTACTTTACGCCAATCAACATGCAAGACTGCTACATTTATC
Source organism: Rhagoletis pomonella (assembly GCF_013731165.1). Classification (NCBI taxonomy): domain Eukaryota; kingdom Metazoa; phylum Arthropoda; class Insecta; order Diptera; family Tephritidae; genus Rhagoletis; species Rhagoletis pomonella. The sequence continues at coordinate 1,484 of NW_023483226.1, read as the reverse complement.
TGAATTACTGCAAATCTCTTTTGATGGGCCTAGCGAAGCTGTGTGTACGGGATCTTCAATGTGGTCTACTGACCTGAAACTGAGAACAAAAACGAAACAAATTGTGTTCTTCGCAGACGAATGCTCAGCAACGCTTTCTAAGAATTGTATCATTTGGACATATGAAGCTTAGGTCCGATTTGGAACTTTTGGCTTTATAGTGACATCCCTGGTATTCCGTGAACTCGCTGACAGAATGTTCACTTCGACGACTCGTCGATTGGAATTTTCAATACATCTATGCAAGGTGCGGCACAGCAAGCTTGAAATCAGCAGCTGCATGTAAACGAATTATGAACTAAATCTAAAGTAATAGGTGGTGCAATTTCTAGTTTGTGCTTAGTTTTCACTGCCTAGGACTGATCAGTTTAGCTGCTGCCATGAAACGGAATGCACGAGACTATTATATGTAGACGACCTTTGCACTGAATCAAAGTTGGACTTCTTGATTCGAACATTCGAAATTTTAGCTCAAAGGTGGACCTCAAGAGCGTGGGTATAAAGATTGATGTTTATGCCAAAAGAAACATAATTAGTAAACACCTCATCTTCAGCGTGCGTGAGTGTGACGGATAGTCGAAAAGTATTAGTTGGGAAACCGCTTGGAAGAAGGAGGCCAATTCCGACGGTGAACAAACCGAAAATTTTAGAGGCTTCCTTTGCTAGCCTGCTCCCTTTCACCGCGCACACAACCGCAGTTGTCAACAAAGTACAGAGCCGTAACAAGGTGCTCGCCGACAGCACCTGAGGAAAAGGCAAAGAAACGTTGCTGGCAACATACAAGGCTATTGGCCGGCCGATTCTAAACTATGCTGCTACCCGTTTGGTCGCCGGGGACTAGTTGGACGCAGTGGACGAAGCAACAGACTTGTCAGAACGTCGCACAGCGATACCGCTTGAGCACCACCTACACAGTGAGGCCCAAATGCTTCCCTGGGTAGCTACAGACATGAACACCACAAAACACCCTTTCAAGAGGGGGAGCCTCCGTCCAGGCACGTCAGGGCGCACCTATTTGTTTACAAGCCTATCAATGCCGTGATCGGAGCTCATTCACCACCTGTATCAGACATGGAGCTTCAATTGCAAAGAGAGACCCGCATTACACTGGCCCAGTTAGGGTTTGGATAATGTAGCCGCCTCAACAGCTACCTTCTCCAGACTCGGCCCCAATATCCCCAATAAGTGTGTGGCATGTGGACACTTCCCGCAAGACACCAGCCATTTTCAATTGCCAGCTCAGTCCCACCCAAATAACACCTCTGCCCCTTTGGTCCGACTCTGTTGAAACCGCCCGTTTCTCGGGCCTATCCTTAGTTAAGCTCGACGACAATGATTGCTGGATAAACCGAAGCAGGCGGGGCTTAGCAGTTGCGCTACAATAATAACAACAACAAGAATAACTATTTAATAGCGCAAAGCGGCTTGAAAATCGGTCCTTGAAT
>NW_023483225.1:0-1689 GCF_013731165.1 Rhagoletis pomonella | reverse complement strand
CATCGGTTATTGAGTTACTCACCACAAGTGTATCCGCGCTGCCATCGGCGAGAATACCGGCGACGCAAAGCGCCAAAATTATAAATGCGCTCCTCTGTAAAACATGAAAAAAACGTTAAAATTTTAGAGAAATTTTTAAGATTTTTAATCCTTGATTTGGATATTGGATTTATCTATTTTTTCGTTTTGTGGCATTACTGTACTTATTTTATTGGATTTTATTTTCTTATCTTTTTTTAAATATACACATATTAATGTTATCTTTTAATGTTATCGTGTCAATATTTTTATTTATTTTATTAAACATTATTTATTGTTTTTAGTTTTGCATATATAATTTCCTATTTTCCTTTATTTTTTATTACTATTTTACAAAATTGTTTTGTTTAAATTTTCTGTGAGTAATAATACCTTTTTAATTTTTTTACTTGTTGTTTTGTTTAATATATTTAATTTTTTATTTTTTATTTAAATCGCATTTTTATATATTATTCTTTTTTTTGTGATTTTTTTTATTCAATCTTTATATTATTATTTTTTTATTAAAATTGTATGGGTTTTTTTGTTATATTTTTTTCAGATTGTATATTTTTTAATTTTTTATTTTATTTTATTTTATTTTGTTATAGTTTATTTCATTTTAATTAAATTTATTTTATTTCATTTTTTTAATTTATTTAATTTACTTTATTTCTTTTATTTTATAGGTTTTTATTTTATTTTTATTTTCATTTATGCGATTGTTTTTTTAGTGTTATTATATGTTTAAATGTTTTATTTTGTTGTATTTTTTGTTTTTACTTTAACCTTTTTACTCTTCTATTTTCTTTCATTTTATTTATTTTGTTTTACCTTTTAATATATATTTTTAATTTTTTGGATTTATTTTAATACGTATTTTATTACGAGTATGTATTTTAATTCAATATTTTGCCTTGTTTTATGTTATTTTATTTTAATTTATTTTATTTTATCTTACTTTATTTTAATTCAAATATCTTCTTTTATGTTTTATTTAAATTTTTGTTTTCCTTTAAAAATTTTATTTTATTTTTGGTTTTTTGATTTTTTATTTTGTTGTTTTTTTATTTAATCCTTTTATATATTTTCTTGGCTTTTTTTGTTTATTATATTTCATTTCCAAGTTGGTATTTTTCATATATTTTATTTCATTTTGTTTTATTTTATTTCATTTTAATTAAATTTATTTTATTTTCATTTATAATTTTTTTTATATTATTTTTTTTTTTTATTTTAGGTTATTATATTTTTTAAATCTTATTTTGTTTTACTTTTCAAAATATATATTTAGTTTTTTGGATTTTATATTAATATTTATTTTATTATGATTACGTATTTTAATTTAATATTTTGTTTTGTTTTATTTTATATTCTTTTATTTTAAATTATTTTATCTTACTTTATTTTAATTTATTTATCTTATTTTATATTTTGTTTTTATTTTTTTGTTTTATTTTAAAATTTGGATATTTTTTTATTATATATATATATTTTTTTAATTTTTTATTATTTTTTTGATTATTTTATGTTTCAATAAAACTTTTTATGTTGTTTATTGTGCTTTTCTTTTTATATTCATTTAATATTTTTATTTCTTCAATGTTTTCATTTGGTTTTATTTTTTTTTTTTGTCTAAGTTTTAAATTGGTTCAATTTGCCTACTTTCTT
>NW_023483224.1:0-1689 GCF_013731165.1 Rhagoletis pomonella | reverse complement strand
CGCACTGGCTGCCGAGATAGGTCGATCTTCCGCTCAGGTGTCGATATGTAGTAAAAGTTTCCATTGACAAAAATTACAGCTTCTTTTTATTCTCTTAATATTTTCCAACAGATTAATAAAACTTAGGCATTTAGCAAAAAATTACTACTGAAATAGGGATAATTAAGGCATTTTAAAATCTATGTCGTAAAATCATTGTAAGTTTGAAAGTTGTTTCCACTATTCTCATTTTCGTGGTTGGTGTTTCCCACAGGGTAGGCGTATGATGTATTTTAGTACGATTTTCCGTCATCCCTCGTCAAATTTGGTTTGGAGGCAAACCGGTTTCGGCGTTGTGCCATCTTCAGTGTAACTTTATAGCAGTGCTAAATCGTCATTGGTTCTTAGTTAGGTACGTCTCAGTTATTTTCTACCACTTGGTTCTTTCTTGGTTTTTCCAAGTACATATATGGGGCCGCAGCACTGTGCGTGTCAGCAATGCAGTCGGTAACCAGTGGGTTGAAACCAGTCAACCGTCCGAGCCAGTTAGATGTAAATCTCGTTATTGAAAGATCCATATACAGCAGCTGTTGAGGTTGTCATCTGCGCCCCGGTTCGCAGAGGGTAGATAAATATATCGAAAGATATGTATATTTTTCAAAATATGATACCTTTTCTCCTTGTAAAACTTGAATACGAGTTATATAGCGGCCGCTGTAGCCGAGTGGTTAGAAGTACGCAACCACTCCGTAGGACCTAGGTTCGATGCCGCAGCCGAGCAACATCTAGAGATTAGTTTCAAGCTCACAAGGAAAATTTCTGGAAATTTTTTTCATTATTTCTGTAGTTTGAGAAAGTACCATGTTGTTGCCATGCGGCAGTAAAGTTTACACACAAAAAATTAATATAATCGCGAAACATGGCGCAAAATATAGGAAAACTTAATTTTTAGTTTTTCTATCTGGTGACAGGATTTTTTTAAAGGATATTGAAAGCCATGATTAACTCAAGAAATTATATAAAAAAAAGTTAGTGCAATATACATAGAACAAGGGCCATTTCATCGTGAATGTGCACAATTGTGAATTGTGAACTATGTCGTCGGAGCATATCATCACCCTTAAGCTAGAAGCATGAATGTGCAAATTCATCAGTTTTGAGCTATTGGGCTGACTTTATTAACCTTTGGATGTTCTATGTTACCACACATATCGTCACCTGAAATGCAAAAACACGTAACAAACATCGTCGCTAAAAATTCTAAAAGTCGTAACTAACAAACAATACAAAATTCATTTTTTAATTGATTTCATCGAATTAAAATTCACCACATCGTTTTATGCAAGTTGATTGTTACGGCCTTTTTGTATTTCAGGTATTTTACAATTTTTACACATTCATGTTTACAGACGGCGATATACAAAAAAATAATGTATAAAATTCCTTTAGAAAAATATCAATAAATTTCTAAGGTTTTTGTAACTATTACTTGTGTGAATGTGACTCGTGGGACATTTAAAACTGCTCTATTTTACCTTTTAGCTCTCAAAGATGAATTTAAGCCAAAACATTTAATGTTCAAGCCACTCGCCTTTGTTGTCATTTAAAATTAAGCTGGTCTTCATATAACTATTTAAAAATATTTAAAATTGTGAATGGTGGGACTGATGCTTGTGACTAGTGTAAAATAATTATATATCGACACCTGAG
>NW_023483223.1:1293-1689 GCF_013731165.1 Rhagoletis pomonella | reverse complement strand
ATGCTAATCAATTTTAGTACTTACAAGTGTATAAAAACAAAAATATATGAAATTAATAAATGTCCTTTTTTTATCCACCTAAGTGAAAAAAAAATAAATAAAAATCTGCATTTTGAATTTTTGTTTTCTGTTTATTTTTCGATTTAAGGTACTTTTATTGTATCCATAAATATTCCCTGAATTTTATTTACATACATTTGAATTTTACCTTTTCTCCTGGTATTGGATTATTATTAGTTTTTTTAATCGCATCGGATTTAAATTTTCTTCTGTATCATAAAAATTATGTTTTCTTGGCTTAGACCTCCACTCACTTTAATTTTGTGGGATTGATTTCAAAACTTAGTCTTAATTTTGATTTATTTTACAAAAAAAAAAAAAAAAAAAAAAAAAAAA
>NW_023483223.1:0-1193 GCF_013731165.1 Rhagoletis pomonella | reverse complement strand
AAAAAAAAAAAAAAAAAAAAAAAAAAAATTCATTCATTTTAGATCTCCTAATTCTTAAAGTTTTTATAATTATATTAACCCAATTAAATTGGTGATTATATTATTATTTTGCCATTTCATTTCGAAATTTTTTTGTTATTTTCTTGAATTTAATATTTTTGAGTATTTTTAAATTCTGAATTTTTTTTACGTTAATTTCCGGCTTCAGAGTAATTATGTTGTTTCATCGCGACTGCGATATCGGATGCTGAACTTTGAACTTCCGTATTTGAATATAAAAATTGAGACGTTACTTTAATATGAGTTTTGGATCATAACCTTCCAACTAGCTATAGTTTCTTTTTAGTTTTCGTTATATAGCGTTTCAACTTGATTTTTTTTGAGAAATCGTATTCTAGCCGGCACGTTACTTGGATTTTTTTTTTCGGTCGACTTATAAATATACATATTTGTGAATTTTCTTTTTTTGAGAGTAGAATTATAAGATTGAAGAGGTTTTCTTTAACATTTTTTTATATATATTGATTCCTTTTGGAGGTTTGGATTTTCAATTCTTTTGGTTCTCAATTTTTAATTTCGTATTTTTCTACCTTTTCGTTGAAATTTCTGAGTGTCGATATAAATCGTCTTTGGTTGAATTTTTATTTTTTATATTTTTTTCTTTTTTTCTCGGAATTTATTTCTGTTGAGAATTTTGGATTATCATTTTTAAATTAATCTGGACTTTTATTCATTTTTCTTTGGCTTTTGAATCCCTGAGACCTCTCCTGCGAACTCTTAGGTCCTTGAAGCGAGACCTGATTCTGTTCAGATTTCCATTTCAACAGCTCGAATTTTGGAGTTTGTGTATATTATTGGATTCGGGCCCACATACGTACATAATTTGAAGTTTAGTTTGCGGTGTGGCGATATTAAGTTTTTGTGTATAGGGGTGCGAGTGAATGGAAAACCGAGAGGGTGAAGAGCGAGAGTTTACGGATAGAGTGGTTGCTGGAGGATTGGGTCTGCTTGATTCGGGCCGTAGGGTAACGCGAAGCGTAGCAAGGGCTTTGGAGAACCAGGTGGTCGGCTCTATATTTACCCAAATTGACACTGGCATTCCACATCCGGTAGACTTCGTCCCTACAGACTATTTAAATAGGTGTGCCGAGAGGATATTTGGGACTGCCAGCCGGGAGTCACGTCAATCAGCT
>NW_023483222.1:0-1689 GCF_013731165.1 Rhagoletis pomonella | reverse complement strand
CCCCCCTCAACAACTGTTTAGCATAAACAAATTTCTGTAAATTATTCCAGTTAACTGCGGTAGCGTTTTCTTCAAACTCTTCTAACCAGTCCTCTATCGACGGTGAGCCGGAGCCATTAAACATTGACACCGAATCTACTATGTCGCGCAGGGTGAACGTAGCACGCTCATGTGTCGGAGTATGGATCACACCTGAAGCAACATCATCATACTCAGAAACATCATCATCTTCTTCACCGTCAACAGTCAGGCCGAAATGCTCGAGCAGTCTGTCTTGCAATATTGACTTACGTCCTGTAGTCACTAACCCTGACTCAGTTGGTTTTTGTCTCAAATCGCGCAAAGTCAAATCTAAAATTTCGCGTCATTCCATGGCCTCTAGTCGTTCTTAGCGATAAAAGAAAAAACAATTTTAATTTTACAGTGTTACGTTTTACGTTACGTGAGTACGTTTTTCAAAAATTTTACACTTAAAATCCTTCAAAAATTGGTGTGCTTTTGTTTTCTCTTAAAACTACCAATGACACCAAATGTTACTTTAATCTCCAATTGCTTGGATGTTTGAATTATTTAACCTTTCTTCTTAACGACTTCAATGAACTAACTTTTTTCCAGAGTTTACTTTAAGCTAATTTCAGCACATATGAAACAGTAATTTCCTTTACCTGAACAATTTCAAATCAACTTTACTCATTACTTTTATTTCTATTGTACCAACTTGAAGATTAATGACAATTTTAAATTTGCAATATGTAAACACAAAAATTTTGAAATTGACACATCTGGCAATTCCTTTGCCTTTTTTCCATTTCTTAACTTCTACTTTTCTATTTTCTACTTATATGCATCTGCTTCCCGCAACTTGACGAAACTCTCTCGGCTCTCCTTATACATACATATATCGATGCTCTGCAGACTCTCGATGCTTTGCTATCAACAAACAATTTACTTTCTCTGGCCACTGCCACGCAAACGTATTGCAAACAAAAATATCGCAATTACACGGAAACAACCAACAAATCTTTAAAACGCAGTCTGTTTTTGCTATACAGCCGTCGCCGCACAAACTCTCTGGACACAAGGCTTTTGATCACAATTCACGCTATTCGGTCTCCACCACGCAAACTCACTGCAACAAAACGCCTCTCTTTTGCACTTTCAGCCACCGCCGTGCAAAGTCTCTTTTCATACAACTTAGTTGAAATCTTCGCTGTTTGCTTAGTACTTCACGTCACCGCTCTCGCTTGAGCTATTTCACCACTGCTACTTTTTACTCGTTCGCTTTCTCGTTACCGCTCGGCCTCTGCCGACGCCACTCACATACACTCTAGCGTCTTATTTACTTTGGTGCGCATTCCGTTGAACATATGTACATACGTATATGTACGTACATATACTTTCTATGTATCGGCCGTCGCTTGGGAAGGTGCCGATCTGTCGCCGAATTTTAAATTTTAGCCGTTACTTCTGCTTTATGTATCACTCACGTATATACATGTGCATGTACAGTTCCACCGAATATCGCGATTTTGCCAATTATTTCACTGCTTTGTCTCGTTGCTTTTATTGATAATATCGTGCAAGAGGCTGTTAACGATTTTAGATGCGTGCAATGTACTTCCCGCACTCTATTTATCGCACTTAGTTTCCACTATTTTCATTTTTTTAAGCAAATTTAAACATTAGCGT
>NW_023483221.1:0-1689 GCF_013731165.1 Rhagoletis pomonella | reverse complement strand
AAAAAATTTATATTTTCAATATTTTTTTTTGTTCCTTAACCAGTGAGCATATGCTTAATACATCTAAGATCACATTATAATTCATACCAATAGTGGACCTCATCATTAAATATTACTAATCATCAAATAAAAAAAATCACCAGATAAACATCACTCATACGCCATGTTGAATCCAAGTGTTTTCCTAGTCATTGCAAATATGAATAGTATAATAATAATAGTTTGGCGCTTGCGCCTTTGCCAAGTGTTTGGCCGAGCTTCTCCTCCAAATTGTGGTGTGCGTCTTGATGTTGCCACAAAAAGGCCACGGACCTACAGCTTTACGCCGCCTCCGAACAGCAAATGGCTTTAGTGAGAAGCTTTATAAGGCAGAAATACACACGGAGACAGTGTTGGGCGTTAATCGATTAATTTTTCTATCATACCACTAACAGCCAAACAGCAAACAAAAAACAAACGAACTGTGATACGTTGTCGATGCATTTTTCAAGCCCTTGTGTTTATTTTAGATATAGTAATGACATACAACTATTACACACGGTGCAACTGTTCAATAACATCTTCTTTTCTCGCACTTGGAATAGTTTCTCGGTGCTTCCGAACTGTCAAAAACAATGCTTGTTTTTGTTCCTCACTTTTGGCAAGTATGTTGTTGAAGCTTTGAGCGAGCGACACTCTACGCTCTGCGGTATCGTTTACAACTTTTAAATTCATCATAACTTATAAGTGATTTTAATTTATTATAATTTTTAATTTGTTGGCCAGTTTTCAGCATTATTTTTCAGGAAGGTAACATCCTTTAAACAAAGAATCGTAAAAAATCGTTTGCTGTTAACCGATACAAAATTTTCTAACTTAAGATTTTCGATGTTTTCGATATCTATTTCAGCTCTAATGTTTCTACCATTTCTCTGGTACTCGCATTGGCTACATTTCTCTACGTCTGATGCATTTAATTCTGCAATTTTGTTCTTTGTTGGTATACAAACTTTTTCATCAAACAACGATAGGCAAACACTTCCTCCGAAAGGTACCACAAGTGACGACAAAACTTTTTTTAAGGCTGCAGAACCAATGTCATTGTCAATTTTCTTAAAATCAACTAATTTCTTCAAAAACAATATATCATTTGTGTCTTTGTTACAAGTGTGTATGTGTTCGGATGGTACAATGCGCCATTTTCAATTGAAGCACCGCGAAATGATATAATGTTTTTGAAGAAATAGTTGATTTTAAGAAAATTGACAATGATTAACGCCCAATACTGCCTCCGTGTGTATTTCTGCCTTATAAAGCTTCTCACTAAAGCCCTTTGCTGTTCGGAGGCGGCGTTAAGTTGTAGGTCCGTGGCCTTTTTGTGACAACATCAAGACGCACACCACAAATTGGAGGAGAGGCTCGGCCAAACACTTGGCAAAGGTGCAAGCGCCAAAATATTATTATTATACGATTAATATTTGCAATGACTAGGAAAACACTTGGATTCAAGATGGCGTATGAGTGATGTTTATCTGGTGATTTTTTTGATTTGATGATTAGTAATATTTAGTGATGAGGTCCACTATTCTTCTTCTTTATTGGCGCTGTAACCGCCTAAGCTATTTTGGCCGAGTCCAAAACAGCACGCCAGTCATTTCTCTTTTGTGCTAACTGACGCCAATTGGAAATGCCAAGTGAAGCCAAGTCCTT
>NW_023483220.1:0-1690 GCF_013731165.1 Rhagoletis pomonella | reverse complement strand
CTACTTTCTCGAAATTGTAACTGTCAACAGTGACGTGGGTGCCAAGGCGGGAATGTGCTGACTGTTTGCTTGATGACAGGAGATACTTCGTCTTGTCCTCGTTTACCAACAGACCCATTCGCTTTGCTTCCCTATCCACCTTGGAAAAGACAGAACAGACTTCGCGGTCTTTGCTACCGATGATGTCGATGTCATCGGCATACTCCAGCAATTGCACGCTCTTGTAGTAGATTGTTCCTGAGCGGTTCAGTTCTGCAGCTCTTATTATCTTCTCCAACATCAGATTAAAGAAGTCACATGAAAGGGAGTCGCCCTGTCTGAAACCCCGTTTTGTGGCGAACGGCTCCCTATTCTGATGGAGCTGGTGGTATTGCTCAACGTTATTTTACACAGCCGTATGAGTTTTGAGGGGATGCCAAATTCAGACATAGCGACGTATAGAAAACTCCTTTTAGTGCTGTCGAAAGCGACTTTAAAGTCGACAAATAGGTGGTGAGTGTCGATCCTTTTCTCGCGGGTCTTTTCCAAGATTTGGCGTATTGTGAATACCTGGTCTATGGTGGATTTGCCAAGTCTAAAGCCACGCTGATAAGGCCCAATCAGTTCATTGACGGTGGGCTTCAGTCTTTCACACAATACGCTCGATAAGACCTTGTAACCTATGCTTAGAGGGCTGATCCCCCGGAAGTTGGCACGAATGGCGGGGTCACCTTTCTTATGGATTGGGCAGAGCACACTTAAATTCCAGTCGTCGGACATGCGTTCATCTGACCATATTCTGCACAAGAGTTGAGCATGCACCTTATCAACTCCTCGCCGCCGTACTTGAATAGTTATGCTGGCAGGCTGTCAGCTCCAGCAGTTTTGTTGTTTTTCAGCCGCGTTATTGCTATTCGTACCTCGTCATAGTCAGGCGGTGGAACGTCGACTCCGTCATCATCGACTACGGGCTCGGGTTCTTCTTCTCCACAACTTTCCATGCTGCTACCATTTAGTAGGGCGGAAAAGTGTTCCCTCCATAATTTAAGTACGATCTGGACATCAGTTACTAGGTCGCCATTATTGTTCTTACAGGAGTACGCCCTGGTCTTGCAAACCTTCCGTAAGTAGCCTAACTCTCTGGTAAAATTTTCGGGCATTCTTCCTGTCGGCCAGCATTTCAATCTCTTCGCACTCACGTATTTCGGCCGCTCTCTTCTTATTGCGGCAAATACGTCTCGCTTCCCTCTTCATATCCCTATAGCGGTCCCACTTAGCGCGCGTTGCGCCCGATCGCGGCTTGGCCCTGTAGGCGGCATCTTTTTTCTCTGCAGCTTCTTGACACTCGTCATCGTACCAGTTGTACTTTTGGGCTCGCTAAAATCCGACTACTTCTTCGGCGGCGGTACTTAGTGAGCGGGAAATGTGGTTCCACTGCTCGCATATGTCGGTTTGCAGCTTTTCGACGTTAAGCTTTCCTTGCATATTTGGGCGCACATTTTTTGCTGAACAGAGGCGGGTGCGTATCTTGGCTGCAACAAGATAGTGGTCCGAGTCGATGTTTGGGCCTCGGAGTGTGCGTACGTCTAAAACACTGGAGCGTGCCTTCCGTCTATCACAACATGATCGATTTGGTTTCTCGTTTTTCGATCCGGAGACAGCAAGTAGCTTGATGGATCTTTTTATGCTTGAACCTAGTACTGCATTCTAC
>NW_023483219.1:0-1690 GCF_013731165.1 Rhagoletis pomonella | reverse complement strand
AATTTAGATGGCTAAAGCAGGAGAGAGAAAAATAATTATACGAATTTGAAAAGACAGAAACAACTTCGAAAACAAGAACGGTAAGGGGAGTGAGTAACTTTTGCCAAGATACAATTTGAGACATCGCCATGGTCATGTACATATTGCGTAGCAAACTACATACATTTGTATGTACATATGTATTTACCATTCGCGATCATGGATTTCTTGCTAGTCTTTTTCACCTTATATCTCTTTAAATTAAAATCGATTTTTTTTTTGCGCAAAAATGTTCAGGTTTTTTGGAACTGTTAGGCGAGTTTAGTCGAGAAGAAACTGCAGAAAACACAATTTTCTATAATTTTTGACGAAAGCACGGAAAAGCTTGAAAAACTTATTATAAAGTAGATAAAAATGTTTTTGGCTTGGTGCGAAAATTGCAAATCTTCTACAATTTTTTGTCAAATCTGCTGCGCTTGCACTTTTGGAGGGTGGGAACACTGCCTCAGAGAATCCAGAAGATTTACGTGGAATAACAGCCACTGACCAAAAGAGAAGTAAATAAGAATATCGGACGGACAAAGCAAATGACAGAACTAACAGCAACTTTGCTGAAACTAAATTTACGCATGCGCCAAAAAAGCGGCTGCTATGTGGCAAGCAGGCATGCAAACGGACAAGACGTTGATGAAGCACTTGTAAAGACATACTTACAGATGAATGGGTAGCTGAGCAGTAGTATGACGGACAGAACGCGTTTGGAGGTGCTGAATGACGAAGACAATATTGGCGACAACAACGACAATGCGAATAGCAATTTGGACACGAAACCGTAGTTTCTGCTTCACTGCCGCGCTCGCTTTCAATTTGTCACGTTCTGCAGATTTTCACTATAATATTTTGTGTCGATAATTGTTTTGGGGTTATGTTGCACACAGAGTTGGTTTCCAAAAGATCATATCCATAACATAAATATATCATTTACATACATACACATGTCCATATGCCCCTACCTACTTTTGTAAAAAACTTACGGTTAAATAGTTGTGATGACTTGCTTTTAATATAGACTTCCCAGGCAGTGGTGAATGATGCAATCCATGGCTGTAGATATATTTACGTATTAGAGTCCGATCGAAGGTAGATTTTTTGGCCGAAACTGAAGCCGAACCGAACGTTCGGTTTTGATCTAACATTCGACCGATTACCGAAGCCGAAGACGATGATTTACTTTATAATTATGTCAATCGATTTTTTCAAGGAATAAGCTCCATCTAGCCTTTTTAAGTATACATAAAATACAAAGTACATAGAATAGTTTTTATACCCGAGCGCACTTGTGCACAAGGGTATTATAACTTTATTCACATAACGGTTGTTTGTAATAGGCAAAACGAATCGAGATAGATATAGACAAATGTATACATAAATGATCAGAATGAAAAGAGAAATCGATTAGGCGGTGACTGTCTGCCCGTCCGTCCGTCTGTCCGTCCGTCCATCCGTCTGAGCACACGATAGCTCGAGTAAAAATTGAGATATCTTAACGAAACTTGGTACGTGTACTTCTTTTGCTATTAAAAATGGGCAAAATCGGACAATAACCACGCCTACCTCCCATATAACGGTAATTTTCAGAAATACGAAAACTGCGATATTTTAGTAACTGCTGAAGCTTATGCACTCAAAATTGATATTTGCAATGATCTTT
>NW_023483218.1:0-1690 GCF_013731165.1 Rhagoletis pomonella | reverse complement strand
GTATGTGCATAGATACGTATGTGCATAGATACGTATGTGCATAGATACGTATGTGCATAGATACATATATATGTAAGTGTCCGCATATATTTTTTCTCGTCACTTGTTCTGTCGCTTCACTGCAGCAAAACCTAGTTGTGAGGAAAACCCTGACGATATGCGTAGAATTGAAACCATGGGTTCATATTAAATATATTTATGTATGCATGGACATATGTACATATGTTCAAATGTAGTTTCGATTAAAAAAAAATCAGATGAAGTTTATCTTTCGCCATTCATACACCTCTAATTTCAGTATTTATTAAAAAAACTCAATAAAATTCAAAAACTCTATATTGCATTTGGGTTTACTCAATACCAATTTGAGCTGTCGCAGTGTTATCAAAAAAAAAAAGTTATCAATAGGTAGGTTCAGAAGGCGCAGCAGTTGAGCGCAACCGTTGCTAAACAAAAATCAGTGATCGTTATGCGTCTTTTGAACGACTTCATACATTAGCTGTCAAATTCAACTCTCAAAGGTACACACCAACATGTTGTCTCAAATGATCAGAAAAATATTACGATCATCTAACACGCAACTATTCAGTTGATCAGAAGTACGCAACAACGCGTTCAGAACGTGCAATCGCACCAGTTACTGAGCTGTTTCGCCTTCTGAACGTGCCAAATGAAAATTCGTTATATGGCTGCGTATGTATGTACATATGTATGTACATATTCCGAAATTTTTTTTATTTGTAAAGGCTCTCAAGAAAAACTAAAAATTCATATAAAATTACGCACAATAAATGGAAAATAAATTTTCTTCTATAAAAAATTTCTTAAATCAATATGCAGCTCTTAAGAAAAAAATGCTCGTACTTCTCGTCGCTACCATGTCCAACTATCGAATGTGAAAATCGGCACTTTTCAAAATTTTGATTTGCCACTAATAATTTTATTTCGTATTTAAGTTATTGTTTTTGACAACTTATTTGTTGGTTAATGACTGCAAATAGTTTTATAGAAAATTAGAGACGAGAAATAATACTTTCATAAAAATTTAAGTACATACATAGATTTAAAAAGCTGCTTGAATACAAAAGTTTTATGAAAATGTCACATTAAAGAACTGTCTAAATCTACGTGATTTTTTATAAATAAGGCCGTAAACATTTCCTTACATCGTCGATTTCCATATTCTATTTTACTCTTTCAATTTCACTGACCAGCGCTGCAAACGATACCAACTAGTAGGCTAACAACCAGAATTGAAATTTAATACGCAAGTACTTACCGTACTACAAGTATACAGAGAGTAGATTTGCTACTCCCTTTTGGCAGCAGCAAATATCTCTCGTACGCGATGAGGGAAAGTAGAGTACGTACTTTGGCGGAGTAATAGCAAGTACGTCAAGTATTTACTCTCTCAACGTCAAGTAGTGTATGTATGCGGAAAAAAAGTAACAATGTGTTGGGAGTAGAGTACAATGCAAGGAGTACTTATTGAATGAAATGCGGCAAATACAATTGCGCTGGACTCTAATATATATGTATTTCCGTAGTTATGGGAAAAAAACATGTTATGGAAAGTAACAAAGAGAAATAGGAAAACTACCAACTTGTGCAGCGATCGGAGTAAATGCAGCTCGTTTGCATTAGCAACATTAATTGCACGGCTGTGAAGCAACATTAATTGTAGAATCGA
>NW_023483217.1:0-1690 GCF_013731165.1 Rhagoletis pomonella | reverse complement strand
CAGTCCACATATACCAAACGCACTCTAACTTATTTCATATCTCTCCACCTCGCTTTTCTCGGCTGCACTCACCAAGCTAAGAGACTTCAAATCAAAGCCAGCTCTCCGACTTAAATACGTTCGGTTCCAAGAACTCTCCTCAGCGGTGAGCGGCTCTTTACGTATTATTATATCCACTTGTGCCACGATTGAGAGAATACAAAGGTTGCGCCGATCTCGGACCGCTATTCCTCTCTTAACGAATTTGACAGAATCGTGGTTTGCATGACGTCACACTTGTGCAACTTGTTTACGTTTTCCTTGCAACATCTTTTCTTCTTCTTCCCTTCTTGCTCACGTTTTGGCATTTCTCTCTCGCAATTGCACCAGTGTGATGTCACACAAAAGTTATTCTTATATTTATATTTTTGTAAAACTTCCATTCCGTTAAATGCAACGGTTTTATTTTTAATTTTTGCATTATTAGCACTTAATAAGTATAACTTGTATGCTTTTCTTGATTACCTTGGCATTTTGGTGGCCTTTCAAACAATTGACTTGCACTTATGTTTTCCGCCTTCGAAACGCCATGTTTTATATCATATTTATACAGAAAATCTAAAAACATATGTATATTTAACTATGTATGTAAGGTCTTTTAAATGTTGGTACTTTTTCGGCTTATTTAGTACACTTTTTTTGGCCATTTGGTACAAAATTAAAAAACTCATTTATCATCCCTGGTTCAAGATATTTAGATACATGCCACCCAGTAGGGAAAACTTCCAAATTGCATTTGTCTATATAGTGATAAATAACCAATATTTTTCAGTATTTACATTTTATTTATATCACATTAAATATTTACATATACGTATATTTCGCCACGTATATAACAGCGAAAAGTGTTTGTGATTTTTTTCTGCATTACTAAAATTTTTCAAATCCATATTCCGCGGATTTAGTTGGGCCGCTCCGTTTTCCACGTCATAAAAAGTGCTGAACCAAAAATTAAAGCAAATATAATTTCACGCAATTTGCAAGAAACAAAAACACAAACACCGCCACAAAATCTTAACATTTTTTTTTTCTGATTTTCTGTGGCACAAAGTACAATTTTTTCTCGTTTGACACATATTTTTCAAATTCTTTGCGAACGTTATCTGGCTGGTACTCAGTCAAATTTCATTAATTCTTCTCTCAATTTTTATACTTTTGGCCTTCCACGAGAGTTAAAATGCCACTTGGGCACAGTCCACCAAAAATGTCTGAAATCGAGACAAGGTCAAAAAATGCTTCGCAAGAAGCCACCGGTGGTAAGAGGGAACACTCACCGCGCCCGAAATCTAAAACTTTTGACCCATCCGCTCAAAAGTTTATAGCGTAAAGTGACAGTACCATGAGATACTGTGCAAAATTCAGTGATGCACCAATCCAAGACAACACTGAATCATATCTTATGATAAAAGACAAATCACTAGATGATTGTTGGGCACGGCTTCAGTCCGCCTATGATTTGGTTTTTTCAAAGCCAGATGACAGCCTACCCGAAAACTTTAAGAATTCGGTAGAATTATATGAGGTGACCAAAGCTAAAATTGCCGATCAACTGTCCTTGATTAGAGCAATCGCCGCACCGAGTCCTCCACCCCGCGTGGAACACACCTCGGCAGAGGCAAACGTTTTCCTACAAGTCCCACCTTGTGACACG
>NW_023483216.1:0-1690 GCF_013731165.1 Rhagoletis pomonella | reverse complement strand
GCAGAGCTGGGTCGTAATGATTCCTTTAGGAATTAAATTACTCCCAATTACAGATTACAAGGAATTGTAATTAGGAATCAATTCCTTCAGTCCACAGCAAAGGAATCGATTACTTTTTCAATTCCTTGAAGTAATTTCAAATGTAATTGGGTTTTTCTTTAATTCCATTACAAGGAATTTCATATTGTAATTGGAATAAATTACGTGCTAGTAATGTATTTTTTTTTCCAATTCCTTTGAAAGGAATTGAAAATGTAATTGATTTTTTTTCAATTCCATTACCTGGAATTGCAAGAGTACTTTAGTTTTTCCAATTACTCAAAGGAATTGTAAAAGTAATCGAGAAACTGAAAGTTCATTCACGAATATACAATGTGGAATTTTTGTTGTGGTCAAAGATTAAAATCGAAAGCACACATTGGCCATCTTCTATGTATATCTATATATATATAAAAATGTTGTGTTCGTATGTCACGGTCATCAAAACCCGAGAACGGCTGAACCGATTTGAATAATATTTTTTTTTATTATTCGGTATAATACCAGAACCAATGATATCGCAAAAATTTGGTGGGTTGCCACCTATTTTAAAATTTAATTAATTTAAAATCAATGAATTATTACAATATGGGTATTAAGTTAAAGAGGTTTATGAAAGATAACTGCTGGAAGTATTTTTGACGAGGGTGGCCTCCTATTTGAAAATTTAAACTCAGTCAAATTGTTAAAAAAAATGAAATATTGCCATGTGGGTGTCAAACTAAAGAGTTTTAAGAAGGCTTACTGCCGAAAATATGTTTGAGGAGGGTTGCCATCAGTTTGAAAATTTAACTAAATTACATTGATAAAATAAATAAAATATTACAATATGGGTATCAAATTAAAAAGGTTTGAGAAAGATAACTGTTGGAAATATTTTTGAGGGGGCTGCCACCTATTTGGAAATTGTAACTCAGTTAAATTGATAAAGTAAATGCAATGTTGGCATGTGGGTGTCAAACTAAAGTTTTAAAAAGGCTTACAGTCTACCATGAACACTTCCAGAAATATGCAATATGAAAAGTTCGGTTTATATGGGAGGTGCCACACGACATTCTCCAACCATGCAAATTTTTCTCCATGAGTATGGAATTGGTCTTATATATGTATATAGATATCACCATACCCAGTTCTAGTCCTCTACCACAAATATATGCAGTTTGAAAAATTCGGTTTGTATGGGAGGTGCCACGGCCCCTTTCTATATCGAAACTTTTTTTAGCTATAACCATCCTTGGAAAGTCTGCAGTAGATTCCGAAATTTCCAAAAAATCGGTACGGCCTTTCTCGAGCTTTGCGAACAGAAAAAAACGCCTTTCAAAATATATATTAGTATAGACTAGCCAAACTCTGCTTGTTTTGCGGGTTAAAACACTACTACCGATGAAAATCGATGGATAAATAAACAAGTTTGCAAGGGTTAAGTGAAAGTGCAATAATTTTTTGTATGAAATACTAGCAGGAAATTTAACAAAGCTATTGCAATTCAACAGTAAAAAATTTTTTTTTATAAATTTTTCGATTACTTTTTAAATTACTTTGAGGAATGGAATTGGAAAAAAAATCAATTACATTTTCAATTCCTTTCAAAGGAATTGGAAAAAAAATTACATTTTCAATTCCTTTCAAAGGAATTGAAATAAAAGAAATT
>NW_023483215.1:0-1690 GCF_013731165.1 Rhagoletis pomonella | reverse complement strand
TCGATGGGTATTGTTGATATGCAGGTCCTTCAAGGCTTCTAGGGAAAGTAGTTCTATGTGGTCCTTTTCCAACGGGATTGGCTGTAGTATTGCAGGGATGGTTTCGATTGGCTTTATTTCAATATTGCTGAATGTTTGACTGTTGATTTTAATTGTTGTAATTGTAATGTCTCGTCGGCTTCTAGTTTGCCGTTGAACTGGTTTAGCAATATTACTCCTGGTTTTATTTCTTCTAGCGTAGGGACGTGATGGCCGTTGGGTGTCGAACATGTTGAGTTCAAACTATTAATTATCCTAGTTACACATAAATCTTTACTTAAATCTACCAAATGAGTTTCCTTGCAAATTGTTACATCATTATAGCTTTCGCATTTATTTTTTATTGCAAACAGTGTATATTTTCCTTTCAATATTTCATTATACTTAGTTTTAATTACAATATTGTTTATCCTTTTTACAGGTCATATAATAATTCTTCTAAATGTTTCTTTTAATGTTAGATGTATTTTTACCATGTATACAATTTTCATATCTTGGCTAAATACATTTACTTTTGACAGTGCTAATGCTTCTTCGGCACTTTTAAATGGTAATTCGTCTTCTCTTAATTTACTAATTGACAATTCTATTTCTTCCTTGCTTAACATTACTGAATTTATTATATTATACTTTGCCCATTGAACGGCATACCTTATATTAATTAGCTCTTCCTTAATTAGCCTGATTCTATTTTGCAAATTTATTAAAATTTCCGTTAGAACATTGTCGTCCTTCCTTATCGTGTTTAACATTTTGTTTACTATATAAGTTATGTTATTTATGCGTTTCTCGAAAAACTGGTTAATTACTATTTGGTTATTGTTGTTCTCATTTAAGCTATTTAAGTTGTTTGTTATTATATTTAAATCTTCATGATCAGGAGATCCGGCTAAGTACTTCCATGCCGTTCCCAATATATCAATTGATCTTTTCATCTTATTTACGTTAGAAATCTTTAGGGTGTTCAAGATTTCAAAGGTTTGGGTGGTTTCATGTTTTAGGATAGGATATAAGAAGTGGTCGTTAGGGATTTGGTTGGCTATCTCGTTATAGGTCTCTGTCAAGAATCGTTCGTATTTTGCTAAGTCGATGAGATGAATAAGTCTGTATGTGCCGTCTTGTATTTTCGCTTGTCCATTGTCTATTGTCACCAATTGCGCTTTATTATAGTCCGAAATTTTAACGTCCGTTAGGGAGGTTGTGATTGTGGCACAAATAATTAGAAGTCCGAAATAGCCCATTTTTCCTGAAAAAGATTGTTCAAGTTTTTATTAGTGATTTATGAATTATTCGTCCCGATACAGGTTTTACGGTGGTTTTATTATTTTCGGATACTATTTCTTTCTTATATTTCGGAGTTAATTTTGAACCAAGTCTTTTATTTATTTTTACATAAATTACATCCCCTGGGGAGTAATTTTTAATTTCTGATCTTTTCCTGTTGTGATAGGAAAGGTCCAGTTCCTGTTTTTCTTAAGTAGGGCAATATTTTCGTGTCTTTGCTGTTCTAGCTGTTGAGGGTCAGTAAAAATTCTATTCCCGAAAAATGGGGTTACAGGTTTATTTTTAGTTGTTGAGTGGATCGATGAATTATATTCTTGGACTGATTTGAATAATAATTCTTCGAACGTTATTCCTACGCAGGTTGCTT
>NW_023483214.1:0-1691 GCF_013731165.1 Rhagoletis pomonella | reverse complement strand
TGCTTGACGATTGATGAACAATTATTTCCTTACCGTGGACGCACACGGTTTACGCAGTACATACCGTCAAAACCTGCTAAATATGGTATCAAGGTTTGGTGGATTTGCGATGCCACAAATGCATATCCACTGCATGGACAAATATATACTGGCCAAGCAGAAACTGGTAGGGAAACGAACCAAGGCGAACGAGTGGTGAAGGATTTGTCTGCCAAATACCAAGGAAGTGGCCGAAACATTACAATGGACAATTTGTTTACGACCTTGCCAGTTGCAGAACTGCTTCTCACCTGGAGACTCACGATCGTTGGAACTTTGCGCAAAAACAAATCATATATTCCTCAAGAAATGAAGCAGAACAAAAACAGGACAATTGGTTCAACGACATTTGGCTTCAAAAATAAGGTGACAATGTGCTCTTATGTTCCCAAAAAAATAAAGCAGTAATTTTGCTTTCGACCATGCATAATGATGCTGAAATAGCTGACAGTGGGAAACCTGAAATAATTGAATATTATAATCGTACCAAAGGTGGTGTTGATCGAATGGACCAAATGTTTGCGGAATATCCAACACAAAGACAAACAAAACGATGGCCACTAGCGATGTACTTCAACATGTTGGACATTACAGCTCTTGCAGCCTACATTGTCTACGATTTGAATAACCCTATGTTGCCTTGGAGAACAAACAACAAGCGTAAGCAGATCCTGCGCAGCTTGGCTGAAGCATTGTGTATGCCCATTATTGAAGCCAGAGCCATAAATCGTCAACTGACGCGAAATTTTTCGACTAAAATTGCTGTTGACGCATATTTCAACCGACCGGTGGAATCAATGGTGTCAACAGCAGCATCAACATCTGCCGCAGCGCGCACGCCAAAACCTGTGTCCGGATCTTGCTATTTATGTTACGCACAAGAGGAAAAACGCCGTAGAAAAACCAGAAAGCTGTGCGACAAATGTAAGAAGCCAATGTGTCTTGAACATTCGGTCACATCAACAAATTGCTCTATTTGCCATGATTTTCCTTAGATATAAGATGCATTTTTATAATTTTTATAATAAAAGTCAATAATATAATGTGTGAAGTGAATATTTTTAATTTTTCAAATAAAAAAATAATATAAAAAATGTTTTTTTTTTTATTATTATGAGGATTTTTACTATTGGGGTACAAACGTATCCCGGGTGTGTGTTTACGTATATAATGTGTTTGGAAGGCTGTAGCTCCTGAACCAATGGTCCGATCTGGTTCAAATTTTGAATTTGAACTCAAAACTAAATAATCTTCCTAGATCCGAAGTTAGCGGTATAGAGGTATAGCGGTTCAAAAGTTACAACACTTCAAAGTTGAAAGTGGATATATTTGTACCCGGGTGTGTGTTCTAGGGTTAAAAAGGACGTAGGAAGAGAGCTAATTGTACTTAGGACAAGTAAACATTAAAAATGCGTGTCATGTCTCAAATAATTGCAGCTGTGAGGAACTGCGAGTCTAGCTGCTATTCTTCGTTTTATAGAACCACCTCCTGTAGAAATTTATTGAATTTTTATTGTAGAGCTGAAGGGAAAGAGTCTGGTGTGTACATAAAATAAATAATTTGCAATATAAAATGGAAATTGAAGAAGATATAGATATTACTGACTCTTCTTCTTCTTCTTATTTGGCGCTGTAACCGCCTAAGCGATTTT
>NW_023483213.1:0-1691 GCF_013731165.1 Rhagoletis pomonella | reverse complement strand
TATTCTTGTATGAAATCTGAATACATGTCCCTTAGTAATTTGTTATGTGTTAGACGTCGTTCAAGAGCGAGAAATCTCCTCCTAGCATTGTAAAACGAATTGCCTAATATAGTAGGCGAAACCTTAAATGGCAACCGAACTTGTACACGTCCATCGCCATTCACTTGAACATTTTGAACGAAATGCTGTTCGCATAAACGTTCTTCTTCGGACAATGTAGATGACTTTTCGGTGAAATCTTCGATTTCCCAAAAGCGCTGAAGAACCGAGTCGATATTAGAGAGATTTGAACTTAGTGTGACATTACAAATTGATGGGCGTGAATTTGAGGGCATTTCAAAATTGCCACCCACGATCCAACCTACTTTGCTGTTATGAAGGCATGGTAAACCTTGACCAAGCGAAATTTTGCCATCTTGAAGGCTATCAAAAAAGATTTCTGCATTTAGCAATACATCTATACGTTGCGGTTTGTAGAAGTATGGATCCGCAAGTTGGATTTCTTCAGGAATGTTTCATTTAGATGTATCAATAACCTCACAAGGTATATGAGTTGAAATTCGTTTAGTTATGGCGAATTGCGAAATACAAGTGAAATTCCCAATACGAGATTTTATTGTCGCGTTTACTGCATATTTTGAGTTAGAACGAATATCTGAAATACCTGAGATTTCCTGTTGTGAGAAAAACCGTTTAAGCTGCAACCGCTTCGCTGTTTCCTCAGTGATGAAATTTACCTCGGAACAAGAATCCAATAAAGCGCGGGCTGGCTGCATCACTCCAAATTTGTCCTGAATGTAAATTAACGCTGTTGGTATTAGCGCTCTTTTTTGTGTGCGTGCGATGAGTGAAACCGATGGATTAATTGGATTCGATGAGCTAGACGTCGGATGTGTTGGCTCCTTTCCTTTTGGTTCTACTGTTTGTGCAGCAGGTGAAGTTGTAGTTGCAACGGAGGCAAAATGAAGATGGGAGTGGTGTGATTGGTGGCAAACACGGCAACGATTTTTCGATGGGCACTTGGATACTGTATGTCCTTTAAGCAAACAATTTATGCAAGCACCTGCTTGCTTCACCCAATCAAAACGCATTTTAGCTGGTAGCGCTAGAAATGAAGAACAATTATTGAGGTTATGTTCTGCACTATTGCAATGTATACAATTTGATGTTGCGTTGACGAAGGAATTTGCAGTCTTCTTACCGGATAGTTTACCATCGCGCTGTGTTACCTTCGTGGTTTCCCCTTTTGCAAACGTTTCTAAGTACTGGCTGTGGCGATTCAACCATTTATAACAATCTTCCGCGCTGGCAACTTGTCAAATTCTTGCTTTTGGTTGTATGCTGCTTTCGAATCCGAATCGATTTTCGTTAAGACAATGTGAATTAGCATTGAAGTCATTATGTCGCTTTCTGAGCCCAACGAGAGCAAAGAACCTCGCAGCGCGGCAACGGTGTCGATGATATTACGTAGACTCGCTGCGTCAGACCTTTTCATCATCGGAATGTTGAAAATCGAGGTGATGTAATCTTGAAAGATCAGTACGTTGTTGTCGTACCGTTCCTTGAGCCGCTGGATAGCCTTCGGATAATTTTCCTCGGTTACCTGGAACGGTTCGATTACGCTTAGAGCTGGTCCTGAAAGACAGTTCAGAAGATAATTAAATTTGTCAACTTTTGGCATGGTTGGATCG
>NW_023483212.1:0-1691 GCF_013731165.1 Rhagoletis pomonella | reverse complement strand
AAATAAATGGAGCTGCTGCTGAGATAGCCCAATTGAGTTTAAGATCTGTAAAAGCGTCTTTTCTTAAAAGGTGCCAAGCTTGTATTAGAGTAGAAGGTCGCCAATTTGAGCATATTTTATCAATAAATTAATAAATTTTTCTTCAAACAACTCATGTATATCTTATTTCACGTGAACCCATCCTTCACACAAAATATTGATAGATATAGCCCTTGTTATAGACGCTAGTCCGAATTCCGGTAAGTAACATAAAATAATGTCAGAAGCAAGTAATTATGTACCTTTGTACTATTTAGCATGTCATTTGACGGTAACAAGAGCAAATTCAATTTAAATCTATTAAATACATTCTAGCGTGTCTCAGTCCTTTACCCACAAAAGCGGCTATAACTTTTTTTTCTATTCAAAATAGTAAGTGTGGCACCTTTCTGAAATCTTTATTAAATGATCAATTTTTTTATGTAATGTAAAGTTATAGCTCAGTACATTTTTTTTCACCCGAGATAGTCAAAGTTGGGGAAGAAAATATCAAAAAGTTAAAAATCCATAAATAGTCCTAATTTTATGATGGTTCCTTAATATATTTTAACTACATTGCATCTGGAAGTATTTTACATAAAAAATTTACTAAGTATTGCCCGGTTTGTAGTTGCAGTTAAATAAAACACATGAAAACGCACGATTTTTTTTAAATTCGAAAAAATGAAAATATTTTATAAACGGTGACACTTTCACCTGAAAATTTTGTGTTTATCAGGGAGCTCACCCCCCCACCCACCTTCCCTTAAAGTTTGGCACGTTACTTCTGGGACACCCTGTATAATATATATATATATATCTTACTAATATTACAAATGTGAAAGTTTGTATGTTTGGATGTTTGGGAAATCATCACTCGGAAACGACTGAACGGATTTGTATGAAATTTGGTACGCAGATAGCCTATGGCCAGATTGGTTAATAGGCCATTTTTTTAAGAGTTGCCACCTCTTAAAAAAGTTTAATTTATTTAATATGCGGAAACGACTGAATGGATTTGCATGAAAATTTGCACACAGATAGCCTATGACCTAGGTTGGAAAATAGGCTACTTTTCTTAAGAGTTGCCACCTGTTCAAAAAGTTTCATTGAATTAATACGCGGAAACGACTGAATGGATTTGCATGAAATTTTGCAAGCGGATAGCTTATGACCTACAGTGGAAAATAGGCGAATTTTTTGGAAGAGTTGCCACCTGTTAAAAAAATTTTATTAAATTAATACGCGGAAACGACTAAACGGATTTGCATGAAATTTTGCACACAGATAGCTTATGACCTAGGTTAGAAAGTAGGCTACTTTTTTAAGAGTTGCCACCTGTTAGAAATGTTTAATTTAATTAATACGCGGAAATGAGTGAACTGATTTGCATGGAGGTTTTCACACAGATAGCTTATGAGCTAGGTTGAAAAATAGGCTACTTTTTTTAAGAGTTACCACCTGCTAAAAAAGTTTAATTAAATTAATACGCGGAAGAGTCTGAACGGATTTGCATGAAATTTTGCAAGCAGATAGCTTATGACCTACAGTGGAAAATAGGCTAATTTTTTGGAAGAGTTGCCACCTGTTAAAAAAGTTTTAATTAAATTAATACGCGGAAACGATCGAACAGATTTGCATGACATTTCGCACAGAGATAGCTTATGACCTAT
>NW_023483211.1:0-1691 GCF_013731165.1 Rhagoletis pomonella | reverse complement strand
TAACCCCAATTTCATCGAAAGCTGCCAACATGTTTGCAACAGATTGCCTGTAGTTGTCTTTGCGTTATTTACCTCAAAGTCCGTTAACGACTGCTTTCAATGCGAGCCATGCATTTAATTCTCGGTCTGTCAGAACTTGGTCAAAATCTTGACGACTCATTAGTTTCCGTATGTCTCGACCATTAACAACCCCTGCCTGAATTTTGGCGTTACTTAGTCTTGGGAAAATGCCTTTTAAGCGGTTGAATACTGCTGGTCTTTTGCGATACATTTCAACAAATTTTTAGCAATGCCAAGTTTAATGTGGAGCAACGGCAACAAAATTTTCATTTCAGGAACAAGACTTTCGTGTAGCCTATTGTCTTTAGGCCATTTCCGTCCAATGCGACTATTCCAGTTATGCTGTTTCTACTGGTTTCTTCCTTTAATACCTTCTCCGTATCGTGAATCCCAATCGCACAAAAAACACGGATATTTTGGACGGCCAGATGCTGTTAAGCCTTTGAACACCTTTGAAGAAGAGGAAGACGAGGAAAAACAGGAAGAAGGGGAAGACAAAGATGAAATTCTAGAATATCTGTTGGACGAAATTATCGACCTTTCTGATGATGATGACGATGACCAAGATATTAGAGAAAGCAGTGATGTTGATCCACAGCCGCCTGCTAAACGGAAACTGGCCAAATCATTAATTTAATTTATTTAATTTTTTTACTTAAAACTTTTCATAACTAACATTTCAAAATTATATTTTTTTCCATATTTTTATAATTTCTTTTTCAATGTTCCTTCAAAACCAACACTGAAAAATGCGTACATAAGAAATGAGAAGTAAATTAATATTAAGCTGGAGAACGTAAGTTTTGTATTATGATTGTTTTCTTTTCAAATGAAATTTATTGTAGGAACTGAGAAGCATATTATAGATCAAACAGAAAGCAAAAAAGACTTAGTTTTGTGGAAAATATGTTCAAAAAGCATGAAAAAAAAACATTTCCAACATTTTGCTTCGTAAGCACTACAAAGATTTTCTAAATCAATTTTTTTTTTTAAGTTTAATTGTTGCACAGGTTTCTAGCAATAATTTGGCTTTAACAGATTGAAAAAATATCAATTAGTCGACGAGTTATAGCCAAAAAACCATATAAACAATATGCTGAAAATCGGCATTTGACTGCAAAGTTCTAAAGTCGATTAAAAAAAAATTCGAACTAACATAAATAAACGCCGCGATACGGGTCTTCTAATTTAGCCTCTATTTTCACCCCTCACTCTCAGAATCGACCTAACTTTTGCTAACCTGAATTTGTTCCACAGTGTAATCGTATCAAATTAAAGAGGTTAAAAAACAGACTGTAGGAAATATTTTTGAGGAGGGTTGCCACCTATTTGAAAATTTTGGCTCAGTGAAATTGATAAAATAATTGAAAAATTGCAATGTAGGTAATAAACTTTAGATTTTTAAGAAGGCTTGCAGTCCAAAATATGTAGGAAGAGGGTGGCCCCCCGTTTGAAAATTTAACTTAATTTAATTAACAAAATAAATGACTTATTACAATAAAGGTGTCAAATTAAACAGGTTTAAAAAACATGACTGTTGGAAATATTTTTTAGGAGGGTTGCCACCTATTTGAAAATTTGAGTTCAGTTAAATTGATTAAATAAATGAAATATTGCAATATGGGTATCAA
>NW_023483210.1:830-1691 GCF_013731165.1 Rhagoletis pomonella | reverse complement strand
ATGGAATCACCAGCACCAGCCACCAGCAAAACTCCAGCAGAACTACAGGGGGCTCTTCTGCATCCTATACATACTTGCTTTTACAAAGGAACAAAAATTACATTACATACATACATACGTATGTACATACATATGTATGTACATATACAGCTTGAAAAGAGTTGATTGAAAGTACGTACATCGAACGAGTCATACGTACTTTTCTGCTTAATGTTCAACTCATTGACATGTACATTTTTTTCGAACCAAATCTTGGTTGCGTATATTTTAAACAAGCTTGCCTATTGAACAGCTTTTCATGAAACATATACTTGCTTCGCTTGTATTGCCATAGTGGAGTACAACTCATTCGTATGAGTTGCCTTGCAACGAGTTGGCTCGAAACTCGAAATTGTTACTCGAAGCATATCACTGGTATGCAGCTTTGTAGTAGAATAAAGTACAAGTTTAAAATGGCTAAAAATTATCGTCCATATTGCAGAAGTTTTTTGTCGAAAATGTTACGTTCTTCTTGCATATAAAAATAAATTGTGTGTCTTCGGTATATACAAAAAAAAAAATAATAAAAAAAATAAATAAATATAAAAATACCCAAAATTAAATAACAGAAAAAAATAATATGTTAAAACTTGCCAAAATGTGGTGCGGCTATAATTTTTTAGACCACTGTACATATTTTGATCTGACCGATTGCTATAAAATGTATATAATCACCTTCTCTGTGTAGATACTTCTCTATAACCCTTTAAATTGGCTCAGTTATATACATATGTATATATATGTAGATGCATATGGGTGTTTCCATACAGCCGTACGCGACATTCGTACGCTTATAGAGTAACGTAAATCTATCAAAAATTG
>NW_023483210.1:224-730 GCF_013731165.1 Rhagoletis pomonella | reverse complement strand
CGCGACATTCGTACGCTTATAGAGTAACGTAAATCTATCAAAAATAAGAGTTACAGAAAAAAAAAGATTACGGTTATGTTGCAAAGGGGTTTGAGAAAAAAATAAGCAGCCTCGAAACTTTGGTGTGGAAAATATCCGTTCAAAACCAGGTGATAACGTACGCGACAAAAAAAAGAAGTGGTTTTAAGGCACATATACATATATGCGAAAGCCTGCGAATCATGAGAGTTTTTCTTTTCTTTGAAAATTCCTAAACTAAGCTAAATAATGTACCTTTACAATCCTTCCATTTTTTGATAGAAATTATCTCTGGTTAGTTTTTATTAAAAAAAAAATATAATAACGTACGCGACATAACGTACGCGATAGATTTTTCCCCCATACAATATTTTTACTAGTAACACATACTAAATTAAATTTTTTCAGTTCTTCTCTCCACGAATACGAATTTGAATTCATTTGCTTGCATTTTCGGTTTACATTTTCATGGAAACACGCATATATGT
>NW_023483210.1:0-124 GCF_013731165.1 Rhagoletis pomonella | reverse complement strand
CAACAATTTTTCTCGTAAGTAATAAAATGTATTTATTGAGAACTCTTCTCGCCACCGTTTCATTGTTTTACAACTACTCTAAATAATTTAAATGGAAAATTTGCAATTAACATTGGTTTTGATG
>NW_023483209.1:0-1691 GCF_013731165.1 Rhagoletis pomonella | reverse complement strand
AATCCTTATTTACATTTGCCAGCAGTGTAAACTTTGAGAGAAAAGTTCATTTGGCACGCAGGTCTTCGTCAGTTAATTTATTCCATATCTTCTGTAACCATAGGCTAATTTTCTCCATTTTGAGTCCCCTTCTGTCCAACCTAAGGCCTCGTACTCAAAAATCGAATAGACTCGGAACTGGTTACTAGGACGGCCATTCATTCGACCAACCTTATACAGTTTTTTTCTTTTTTGTACTTTTTTATACAAAGCCTAAGAAAAAAAAAAACACCTGAAAAAGACTTGCGTGCCAAATGAAACAGGTGATTGTTGAGTGTATGCACATGGTATTAATTAAAAAAAAACTTGCTAATAAAAGGTTAAAGAAAAACACTTAGAAAAAGACCAATACAAGAATGAAAGACTACGTACATAGATAAAGAAAAGGATAAAGGCAAAGGTAAAAATAAAAACAAGCAAGTAGTACGGTATC
Source organism: Rhagoletis pomonella (assembly GCF_013731165.1). Taxonomy (NCBI): domain Eukaryota; kingdom Metazoa; phylum Arthropoda; class Insecta; order Diptera; family Tephritidae; genus Rhagoletis; species Rhagoletis pomonella. The sequence goes on along the minus strand of NW_023483209.1, from coordinate 1,219 downwards.
GCTTGTTTTAACAAAGATGTTGGCTGTTTTGGAATATCGCGTTTGCAGTCGTTGGGTGAAAGTTTCTGTGAATTCCAATGAAAAGCGGTGAAATAAAGATTATTTTTATAACAAATATAAAATTCCTGGCATTACGGGCTGCATAGACAGAACGCACGTAAAAATTATAAAGCCCCAAATTGATGAACATCTTTACTTGAATAGAAAAGGCTACTTTAGTTTAAACAAAATATATGTAAATATACACTGAGGAAAAAACGCGTTGTAAAAATGAAATTTTTTTTATTTGATTACCGTTTAAAACTGTTCGTATTTAAATCAAATGAAAAGTGTTCAAAATCTAATGTGTCCCTATACATACACTTCGTATAATGAAAATATTCAATTTAAATACGCCCGCATTAAAATAAAGCAATTTTTCGCTGCACGGATGGCGTTTTGCACGTCTCAGATGCTTTTTCATATATAATTAAGAAAGTATATGTATACAAAGCATGCACAGCGGCGACAATACATACACACATACATGATACCCTACAAGACAGCTGAGTATCATATGAGTGCTCATATTCAGCGTTGCCGTTTCAGCCCTTTGGTGGCTAGATTTTGCTGCCACATTCTTTTTTTGGCCACATAAATTTAAAATTGCCCCTAGCCCTTTTTTTAGCCTTTTTTAGTATTTATTTATACTTGGCATGAAAAAGTTGTATATGCTTAATTTGTTTTTTTTTTTGCATTTATGTAAGAGATGAATTTTTAAACTAAGAAAGATTGCTATATATACATATATGTATTGTATGCTCTTTACGCTTTTATCCATACATACTCTAAAAGTGTTGGGGCTGTTAACTTATCTGTTAACGATTTAACTATAGTTTAAAATAGATGAGTTCACGGCCCTTTATATGCTAAATTTGTTAAACGACCCATCAAGTCGATTGACCGTGTATGTTCTTGTGGTGTGATTGTACCAGCATACTGGTGTCGTGAGTGGTGAAATTAACTCAATTTTCTAAGTAAAAAGTATTTTGGCGGAAATTTCTTGCACTATATGAGTCAAAGCCGGGTTTGTGGAAGATTACGTTCACGATATTGCAGTTGTGAATTACAAAAAAAAACAATGCTTAACAAAATGCTAGAAAACTTAACTTTACTTACTAAGTACTGTTTGGCACAATATGAATGGCAAAGTACAGGGCGTAAAATAATAACTGTCGCA
>NW_023483208.1:0-1691 GCF_013731165.1 Rhagoletis pomonella | reverse complement strand
CTTAATTCATGGCTGCCTGCGGCTCGTGTAGCAAAGCTCAAAATGCGGCTTGATTGCATTAACGCATGCTGACCTTTTTTATACCCGAGCGCACTTGTGCACAAGGGTATATTAATTTTGTTCACATAACGGTTGTTTGTAACAGCCAAAAAGAATCGAGATAGATATAGACAAATGTATACATAAATGATCAGGATGAAAAAAGAAATCGATTAAGCCATGTCTGTCTGTCCATCCGTCTGTCCGTCTGTCCGTGTACACGATAACTCGAGCAAAAATTGAGATATCTCAACGAAATTTGGTATGTAGGTCTCCCTTAATCCAAGGTAGGTTGGTATTGAAAATGGGCGAAATCGGACTTTAACCACGCCCACTTCCCATATAACGGTAATTTCCAGAAATACGAAAACTGCGATATTTTAGTAACTACCGAAGATAATTCACTCAAAATTGATATTTACAATAATTTTTAGACAAAAAATAAGAATATTATACATTTTTGGAAAATGGGCGTAGCCACGCCCACTTATAGTTACATGTGTATATCTTGGTAACCGCTGCACTAATTTCTTCCAAACTTGGCACAGTTGTTGGCCTTGGTACAGCATAAAAAACCGCCGAAACTTTTTAAAATCGGACAATAACCACGCCCACATCCCATATAACGGTAATTTAGAGAAATACAAAATCTTCGATAAATCATTAAATATTGAAGCTAATTTATTCAAAATTGATGCTTGCAACAATTCTTTACCAAGAAATACGTTTATGGTAAAATTTTGGAAAATGGGCGTGGCACCGCCCACTTATGATCACATATAAGTATATCGGTAACCGTTCTACCAATTTGTACCAAACTCGGTATGGTTATTGTACTTGCCACGTATAAGCAAAACGTTAAAAAATTATTGAAATCGGACTAAAATAACGGCCGATTCTCATGTAACGGTAAATTTAAGAAATGCTTGAAACTTTAATTTCACGAAATTGAAGGACGCTAATTTACTCAAAATTGATACACCTCGGCTTACCATCTAGCGGAAGGTTTCGGAAGGGTGAAAAAACATATATTTAATACTTGCGCCGGGTATTTAATGTTCGGCTCCGCCCGAACTTAGACTTTCTTACTTGTTTCATTTCATTTTTCCGTTTTTTATCTGTGCTGGTTTTGTATGTATATATACTTTTCGTGACTCTTTGGAGCTTACAGTTTTTGTTCAACAACTTTTGATTTCCCGCTCAGTTCTGAGAAACACGTGCGCCATGTTATGTTTTCTTTTTTTATACATATTTTGTATAAGCTTTTCATATTAGGCAAATATGTAGTTTGAAGGTTAAGGGCACTCACAATGCAGTCCATTTGATGATGCATTATTTAATGAGGTTTGCTTTTGTTGGGTTTTCGTGTTCAATTTGCATTGAATGAGGGTCAATCGATCAAATGATTTGAAGTAGCCCAAAAAGCCAAATGTATGTAAGTAGTGAATTTTGAATGCCGTAAATTAATTATAATATATGTATGTAAATGCGTTGGATAATCTTCAAATTGATCGTAAAATACAACAAAAGTGAGTATTTTTTTAGCTTTTTTATATATGTACAACAGTAGTTTGGGTGGTGATTCAGTCGGTTTTTCCAAAACGGTTTCCACCGGTTTTGGATAATTATAGGCGTTTTTTAAACTTAATTTT
>NW_023483207.1:0-1691 GCF_013731165.1 Rhagoletis pomonella | reverse complement strand
TTCGTATTTCTGAAATTTACCGTTACATGTAAGTGGCAGTAATTTTAGTCCGATTTCAAAAATTTTCAACATATTGCTTGTTTGCGCCAAGATTGCTAGACGTGCAGAGTTTGGTAAAAATTGATAAACCGGGTACCGAGATACACGTATGTAGGCGTAAGTAAGCGGTGCTACGCCTAAGTTTTCCTAAATATAATTTTCTGCTAAGAGGTCATTGCATTTATCGATTTTGAGTAAATTAGCTTAAATAGTTACTAATTTATCGCGGTTTTCGTATTTCTGTAAATTACCGTTATATAAGAGGTGGGCGTGGTTCTTGGTTGATTTCAAAAGTTTTCAATGGGTTTCTTAGTGAGACCCTAAGCAATGTTCGCACCAAGTTTGGTGGGGATTGGCAAAGGGACTACAGAGACACAGCATTTCATCATAAGTGGGCGGGACCACGCCCATTTTCCAAAAATTTCATAAATGTCTTCTTTTATGACGAAATTCTACTTCAAATACCAACTTTCAGCAATTTGAAGACAGTATTTGCGGAAATATCGTAGTTTTTGCATAATTTGAAAATACCGTTATATGGGAGGGTGGGCGTGGTTATTGTCCGATTTTGCCCATTTTGAGTCCCAACCTATCTCGGGTAAAGGGCAACCTACTTATCAAATTTCATTGACATACCTCAATTTTTTCTCGAGTTATCGTGTACACGGACAGACATGGCTTAATCGAGTTCTCTTTTCATTCTTAGCATTTATGTAAACATTTGGTATGGTAATATATTATTACTGAAATAAATAAATCAATCAATCAATCAATTACAAAGGTAAATATTTTCTTTTCTCCTAATGTTTGGTGAGATTTTTCTCTTGATCGCAAAATTCGTTTTGCGACATTATGCAAAAAGAAGCTAAAAATCAAAAATTAAGAACATCGAAAATTGCATATATTTGCAAAGTCGCGCGAAAAGATCCATTTATGTCTAAGAATTCTACATAAAAATCTCTTAAACATGCTTCTAATTTAAAGACCTGACCGATCGGTACTCGCACTTTTTTGCCACTGATTTTTAGCATCTACATTTCAAAGCAAATTTTTTGATAAAAGAAATAAGAAAATGCCAAATAAATTATAAACACCTGCACCTGAATATTTCACGACATTGAAAAGTTGATTACAGTTAAAAAAGTCAAAGGACACTAAACAGATTAGTCGATTTTTTTTTTTGGAAATGTAGCGTTCGTGGAGAGGGGCGTAAATAAATTATGTGAAACTTTGCATTTATGACTTTTATTTTTCCCTCTCTGACCCCAACCAGGTTTTTTATCAACTGTCACCATGACTTTTTTCTACCTGCTTCCATATAGTCGAAACACTGAGAATATTAACAAAAAACCAACATCAACCACAAGATTAAGTCTAAGTAGCAGCACAATAGTTGCCCTTGATTGTAGTTGTGTTGACATATGAAAAGAGTGGGCAAAGCAACAAGAGTTTACTTAGCTCAGTGGGTTGACCATTAGCCTTGTAATCCGAAGTCGCTGGTTCGGATCCCAGTGACCGCGGTTGGAAAAGTCTGAAAAAGAGATGTGGTGATCTCCGAAATAGCGGCTATAACTTCTACCATGTGTAAATCATTGTTGTTTTTCAACAACATGTTTTCATTGGAAACGGCCTCAAGCTCAATAAAATTGTTG
>NW_023483206.1:0-1691 GCF_013731165.1 Rhagoletis pomonella | reverse complement strand
TAAAAGCACCCGCATCTTTTTTTTTGTGACGGTGCCATTATTCCGTGAGTCGCAAATATTGGCACATTACGAACGAAAAATGATACTGAAATTGGTACAACGTCGAAACCGGTTTATCTCCAAACCAAATTTGACAAGGGATGATGGAAAATCACATGAACCAAAAATACAAGATCACGTAAGAACGCGACGTTGTATTTGTAACTGGTTTTGAGAAAAAAGTTTGCGAAAGCGGGTTCGTCAGCTGAGCGTTTGTTTACATCACAAGCACCACTACTTTACACTTTTATTCAAGTAAAGAAGAGTTAACTCTCAACATGACAACACATTCTAAAGCAATTTGTTGCATCATTTCACCTAAATTGTGCGGTTAAAGTGGCTGACAATAATTTTGGCTAATTTTGGTTTTCGTTGTTTTCTTTGCTTTGTTTACTTTTCGCTCGTTTTCCAGTGAAACAAGATGGCGCAGAACCCGCTAAAAAATATCGACTTTTTCACTCTCTTGTTCTTACGTGATCTTGTGTCTTTCGTTCATGGGAAAATCATTCCACATTACATCGTACTCCTACCCTGTCGGAAACATCTACAACGAAAATGACACGGCACATGCAACAATTACTTGTATGAAAAATATTTTCTAATAAAAAAAAGTTATTATAATTGCAAATAGCATTTTCAATCTTCATAATTTATCAAGAAAATAGATTTACACTTCTGTGCTAGAACTGGGAGTTCTTGATAAATAATCAAGAATTGACAAATTATAAAAAGATTGAATTTATTAAGTCACAGAAACCGGCTGTAAGTATATACACATTTGTTGTGAAATATAGCAGTTTTATTCAGTACATATATTTTTTTCTCAGTTAAGAAGTGAAGATTTTGGTAGTGAAGATTTGGTAACTTTTCTTAAGAGATTTTGGTAGAAAAAAATGTTGGGGAGTGGCAACCATGGTTGCGTTTAGAGCACTGTTGGGCAGCTCCTTGCCCGCGGGCAGATCAGCTGTTTGCGCTTTCACACGTACACGAGGACACCGATACAGCGCGAGCATTCAGTTGGTGTTGAACGTTCGGCGAGTGAGGTTGTGCTTGCGCATTAGAAAAATGTTCCACCACCAATTACTGCCATCCCTAAATTGGCGCGACAAGCGCCAAGCAACTGTCAAAAATCCTCATGCCCATACAATTTGTATGAAGTATCCCACAATAACGCGGCGCTAACGCCGAGAAATGGAATTTTCATTTTTGACAGGGCGTTACGTGTTGAAGTTAGATGCAGAAGACGAAGAGAAAGAGATAGGACAAAAAAGTGAAAGAGGAAACTAGAATAAAAACGAGAGGACCTGAGAAAACGTCAAAAATTACGACGCGTTGATTTGGGTATAGCGCGCGCTGACACTCGTTAACAATGAACAACGCAACGCGCAACGCTTCAATTTAGGGACGGCAGTTAGAGTGCGCGTTTCTGTTTTCAGAAAACTTTTCTGGTAAGGCTCAGTGCTTAATATGTCGACGTACGATAGCACGCGACACTCCATATAAAAAATTGTCGAACTAACTTCGTATGGAAGAAAATGACAAAATAAAAGAAATGTCAAAATTGTCATTGTAAGTTCTAGCTACTTAAAAATTACACTTTATTATACTAAGATAGAATGGGCTGTAAAACTGCATACTTAAAATCTTTCTAA
>NW_023483205.1:0-1691 GCF_013731165.1 Rhagoletis pomonella | reverse complement strand
TGCTTAATATACTTATTTTCGGTGTTCTACTTACCCATCGTTGGTTTTTAGTTAAGTGAGGACTTGAAAATCTCATTAAGCTGGTAATGGTGTACCAAGTTTTTTCAATGACGTTTTTTTTTTGCATACATGCATACATGTGTCAAGAATACAGCAATTTTTCTACGGCAAAACTTACCTGCAAACAAAAAAATAAGTCATATTAGTTTTGTGTTTAGTTATGACGAAAAATATTATATGCCAAATTTTCACTAGGCATTAAATGACAAACATTTTATTGGCAAAGTTCTGCTTTTAAAAATACCCTTTATTAATTTTTTCCGGAAAAAATTTTTACGACCCAAATTTTTCGTAATTTCAATGCCAGGTGAAAATTCAGCGTTATTTTTATAATTTTTTAAAGAGGAAAGGGCACAGAGTGAACTTAAATTTGATATATGTAGTAGTAAAAGCAATCAACAAAGAGTCATTATTTAACCAATTACTAATTAGATGTAGAGTATCGCCTGACATTTAAAAAATTACAACCGATGAAGAAAGAAATCGGCTCAACATAATACATAAATTTCAAATAAGCTCGATCACTCTTACAAATCCGTGCTAAAATAATAGCTGAAACTGAAACTGAAAATTTGGTAACCAAAGCTATGGAGATATGACGGATGGCCTCTTAAAGTTAGTTTGCAAGAAAACAAAAACAGAAAATATTTTCAGGCAAATATTAATTGTGCGTCCGTTAATCAGCAAATCAGTTAATTGCCTCAAATAAATAAAATTCATGTCTGAACATAATAAATATAAGTCGCTTTAAACCACAAACACTCTCACTACAGTGAAACATTATTAAATTCATAATTACGTTCCTGCATTAAAAATCCACAAACCACAGAACTGAATTTTTTTTTTTGCAGCCACAATATAATCGCGCAAATCCATGGTCTGGTCTTCGCATTTACATCGCAGCCTTAAAATTAGCCATTTTTCTGCGTTCCAATTTGCCTATAAAATTATGTTGCACAGAAGATTTCACGCAGCTTATTTACGAACATAGCCGCAGCCATTTGCATTTTAAATTTATGGTGAATTTTTGCAATTAGCGCCAGCAAAGAGCGGCAACTTAGAATTGAAGGAAACTGACTTTAATTCGTTCTTTTATTTTACCCTTTTCCCACTTACCAGCAAAGGCTGCATTATAATTATTTAAGCTACTACATATATAGCCGTATGTACAGTTTCCTTATGGCGGGGCGCGCAATCCTTCGGGCTCTTTAATTAATACCTTTTTATGTACATCTTAATGAAAGCTATGGCAATCGGTGGGATGGATTTTTTTTTTTTTTTAACTAACTGTGCAATGCTAATTGTATGGGCTGCATGTGTATTCTATACGTATGAAAATTTGCTTATATACATACATACGTATGGACAAATGTATATACATTAGGCTGTTCTGCTGCCACCCTCAGAACTGAAGAATATGAAAAATAAGCAGACACGTATTTTTTTATTTTGAAATCGATTAATATTTACCCGTGTCGCTAGGGGCTTTGAAGTTTCCCATGTATTTTACATGGGGAAAATACAGTTTTTTCGTAGAATTTCTATAAAATCGTTAAAACTAAATATTTTTTGATTGAATTAGACAATTTCGCTTCAGAAGTCTTATCTATTTATTTTTAACGATTTTATAG
>NW_023483204.1:0-1692 GCF_013731165.1 Rhagoletis pomonella | reverse complement strand
ATTTGTATAAAAGCGCGGGGTGAAACCCGCGGGTATAAGCTAGTATAAATATAAATATGTATGTACGTAGATAATGATGTTTGGCTTTTTACTGCTAAAAACTGATTGAAGTATGAATACTTCAAAACTGCTTTAATTTAAAGGCAATTTCCATACGTCTACTTATGCACTGTAAATTAACTCACCACTGGAGGTTTGGTTATTAATCAAACTATACAAATATTTAACGGTCGTAAAGTAAAAGAAGGAATATAAAATTAACCTAAAAAATTAGTTTATGTACTTATGAGAGGTGTTTTCCTAATATTTTTAATAATACATTCTTAATATTTCCGTTTTCATGTTAAAGTGCTCAGATTAAGTTATCACGAGTTATTTCTTGTTTGCTACTACATATTCAAACCCTATCAATATAAAAATTTTGCTCCTCGCTAACATAACGCAAAATTTGTTGCAGTTGCGCAGTTATAAGCTAACAAAATTACATATTTTATAAAACATGATTTATCTCAACAAGCACTCGCAACTTCATTGATACACATTCATACATATACATATGTATGTATGTCCACGGTGGTCCAAAAATGCACGTGAGAAAAATAGCGTCGGAATTTCCTCTGGGTTTGTTCTATATTGAAAATAAATAAAATTAAAAAAAAAAACTTTTTAATGGCTGCATTTCTTTATTCAATCTGAACGTTTGGAATAAACTTTTTTGTTTATTCTTTAGAACGTTCCTGGTGATATGTTAACGTATATTTCAAACGCATTATATTTATTCTGGCTGTGAAATGGGATTATCTGGAATGTATAAAGAAATGCAGCCAAAATACCACGATTTTATAAATGGACTAACAAGTAGAAAATAACATTTCTCAGTTCCTTAGAATTTGTTTTGATAACTTTTGATTTTGAAATTTTAGCAAAGGTCATTATAAACAATTTATGAAATTGAAAACGAAAAACGTGGAGCGAATGCAATACAAAGCATTAGATTTAATCATATACATATGTAATACTTCCATATTGGAAGTAAGAGCTAGTACCGTCCGAAAACACTACAGTACAGAAAAGGAACTCATACGTTTATAAAGAAACATGTACAAAACACATGCACAAAAACTGCACTCCCGTACACAATACATTGACAAAAAGGGTACTAGACTGTCTCGATTTGATTTCGAAATGCTTACACATTGAGAAGTTACCCTGCAGCAGGGCGTCCAGATTGTTTAAATAAAGAGCGCAATTTCTGCAAAAAAAATCGCCAAAAATCGCCAATTTTTTCTAATAAAATTCATGAAATCGATTTAACAAATCTTTTATTTTAAAATATAATACCTTCAGAGGGTAATCTTATCTTACTAATATTATAAATGTGAAAGTTTGTATGTTTGGATGTTTGGGAAATCATCACGCGGAAACGACTGAACGGATTTGCATGAAATTTGGTGCGCAGATAGCTTATGGGCCAGATTGGTTAATAGGCTATTTTTTATGTTGCCACCTGTTAAAAAGTTTAATTTATTTAATATGCGGGAACGACTGAATGGATTTGCATGAAAATTTGCACACAGATAGCCTATGACCTAGGCTGGAAAATAGGCTACTTTTCCTAAGAGTTGCCACCTGTTAAAAAAGTTTTATTAAATTAATACGCGGAAACGACTGAATGGATTTGCATGAAATTTT
>NW_023483203.1:0-1692 GCF_013731165.1 Rhagoletis pomonella | reverse complement strand
TTCCTCCATCTTATTTATATTAACTACACAAGGTTGTTGTGCGGATTTTCACCATCGGAATATTGCTATTAAATACAGAATTTCGGGAAAGTGCACACTTAAAACATCACAAATGTATAAAAAGTAATGAATATGTAAATGTAAATATATGTGTTCAAAAACGTGTTAAATTAAGTTCATTTATTCCATTCATTTGCGTGAAATTCATCAAAACATAGTGCGGAAAGTGCAAGTGTTTTTTGCAAATAACTCTTTAAATAATTAAAAATGTTAATTTCCGGTCTCGTATTGTTATTATTGGCGTTAAGACGCGTCGCTTGATACCACTCTCGAACTATTTCCGTCCATTTTGACCTACCTTCGCCAAAGTGCACTACTACCAAAAAAAAAGGTTACAAACCCTAAGTGCGGCTGACGCCGCCTAGGCAGAAAGGTGTTCTCTGCAAAAGGTATTCAGTGTCTTTTCTTCGCAACACAGAAAGATAATTCTACGTTGTGAGGGTTATAATCCCTAAGTGCGGCCGAAGGCCGCCAATGTAGAAAGGTGATCTCTGCAAAAGGTGTTCAGTGCCTTTTCTTCGCATTACGGAAAAAGTTCTACTTTGTGAGGGTTATAATCCCTAAGTGCGGCCGAAGGCCGCCTATGCAGAAAGCTGTTCTCTGCAAAGGTTGTTCAGTGCCTTTTCTTCGCAACACAGAAAGAGAATTCTACTTTATGAGGGTTATAATCCCTAAGTGCGCCCGAAGGCCGCCTACACAGAAAGGTGTTCTCTGCAAAAGGTGTTTTTTTATAATTATTTTACATTAATTCAATTTTTGTAAGAACTATATAACATATATATAGAGTACGTTCACCAAATTAAAGGGAATCAAATTTCCTATTAAATGAATTAAGAAATCTTGATTTCAAAAATTGCTAATTTTGAACTTAAACCTTTGATAGTTTTTGTTGTTGTTTGTCCAAAAAAAAAGAAGTATACCGTTATACTCAACTCAATCATCTCTATCGATTCCAATATATATACAAGATTGCGCCAATGAGAGAGGATTTTTGAGCGTAACTTTTGCGTGATGTCATCTTGGTGCAATTGCGAGAGAGAAATGCCAAAACGCATATAAAAATATTTAAACAATGCAGAAAAATGTGTTAATTTTAATATTACATGGCCCAATTTTGCAGGAATCAATAAATATACAAAGATTGATTAATTAGGAACACGTAGCAATAATTTTGCATATGACGATTTTTAGCACATGAAAAAATGGATTTATTAACAGTGTTTGCAAAGTGTGCAGCAAAGTGAATTTTTGGACTTGCCATTTTAAAAAGCCATGCAGAGTGCATATTTATATTTGTGGACGGTAGCCAACCACCATAGACTCCACAGCTGTTGACTCCACAGCTTTTATTTGATGACTTTTGTACCATTTCCGAGAGGATGCATGCTTTTTTGGAAGCAAATATTCTATGTCAGTAAAACATAATTTAAGCTGAACTTTTAAATGTATAATAATTTGGGCACTGCTTCGTATTAGGTACGTAACAGCGCGGTAAGGTGCCGCTTGAATTAGCGCCTGGCGACCTTATCCACTGGTGCATTACCTCATACCAGCACTAAAAGAACCAGGTACTAACAAAAATGACTAGGTAGTGAAGTTCATGTATCTATTTACTGTAGAAACTACTTTTGT
>NW_023483202.1:0-1692 GCF_013731165.1 Rhagoletis pomonella | reverse complement strand
GAAATAAGGTCTTTCGATTGGTGTTATCAGTTTTTAGATATCTCATTTAGTTTCCAAGATATTGACTAAAATTTTTTCGATAACTTAGTAAAAATTTAGTTAGTGATGCAGCCATATTAAACTAATCAATATCTAAAAAATGGCGTTCTCCATTTTTGGACATCTCCTTTAGTTTCCGAGATATTGAGTAAAAGTGTCGTTAATTTGGTAGAAATTTTGATCACATTTTGTCGACAAATGACGCTTACGACGAAATTTTACTAAAGAAAATCCTATCCTAATTAACAATAAACATTAAAAATTAAATAATTTAAGAATTTTGTGAACTAGTAACATTTTCAGAGACTTTGGAGAAAATCTATCTTCGCGTTTTTGAGAAATTGTATTCCAAACTTCAATCACGATTTCCCACAACCTGCCGAAATTAACATATGACAATCTTATACATAGGCGACGATACATATCGTCGTTTAAAGTACAAAACCACGTATCGTCATTCTGCAAAACGGCGTAACTGACATTTGGCTGCCAAAAATTGGATTTGCCCTCACAAACTCTTGGCCCAATCCTTATCCATTCGTCCTGAAATATACTAGGCAGAAATGCGATTGCTTTATAAAAAAAGAGAACTATTTTGAGATATGAGTGTTTTTACGCTCTAGAAAATAATTTGTACAAGTCACATACGTGGTTTTGCATTTTGCTGATACGTGGTTTTGCATTTTGTTGATACGCGGTTTTGCCCTTTAACCGACGATATAATGAATGTATGTATATTCAGTTTATCATTATAGGTAAATATTATAAATGTTACTTTAAAAAATATTTAATACACTTACATAGATCTTATTTTATGCGGTAATTGCGTTCCTCAGAAAGCCGCATCAACGTTGCCAGGTTGAAGCTTTTAACGTCATTTGGTCGTTTTTTGTATCCTGTTGACGTTTGGACGTTTTTTGTGTAAAAAATTACGTTTTTTAACTTCCCAGTAATTTTTCTTTGTTACTAAATCTGGTAAGTATAACTGATTTTGAATTAGTTTCTTAATAGATCTTTACAATCTTTGTATTTTGCTGCAGCTGCTTCAAAAGATTTTTTTTTTATTCTTGGACTAAGGATCCCGTGTTTAAAGGCTGGTTGTGTAAACACACTCTAAAAAAACATTGTTTAGATTTCCTACCTAAAAGGTAGGTTACTGATTTCCTACCTTATTATTCGCGAAATTACATGCTCGATTATTCAACGAATAGTTTGTTTAAATTTCGGACTTTTTAGAGCGTAATATAGCCGCTGTGGTGTGCGTAAATTTACTACGAAAGTGTGTACAAGTTACAAAATTTACATCTGTTGTCTGATTTCCACCGTAGAATTGTGTAAAGCCGCTAACAAAAAGGATTTTGACACACGAAAATGTGAAAACGAGAAAAATACATTTCCATCGTGTAAATTTACCAAAATTTTTTTAAAATAAACCAAAATATACTCAATTTAAAGTCGCATTTTTAAACAGATTTTTTAGAGTGCACTTGAGGTTACGAGGCTTGCTGTAATGTTTGCAATTGCACATTAAAGGCCACATCAGGAAGAGCCGATCTATTGCAACACGCACGCTCGCAAAAGCATCAAAAAAGCTGTGCAGCATAAAACGTCAGAAAAAAGTAGGCAACTTTTTTAAGACTTCATTGAAAATGT
>NW_023483201.1:0-1692 GCF_013731165.1 Rhagoletis pomonella | reverse complement strand
AAGGCTTGCTTGTTTTAGTTTCGCTTGAGAAGTTTTGTTTTCTATATGCTTTTTCCAGGTAAGTCTTCTATCTAGTGTCATCCCAAGGTATTTGACACTATCTTTTTGTGGTATAGCCTTGCTGTTTATTTTTAGTGCTGGGCAAGTTTCTTTCTTCAAAGTAAATGTTGTCTGAGCACACTTGCTTTCGTTAACCTTTATCCTCGAAGAACCTAGCGATAGCTCTAACTTTTTCAAATATTCTTGCAGCTTGTAAGAAGCCTCTTTAGGGTCTGAACTATTGCTTAGAATAGTTGTGTCATCAGCAAACGTTGAAATGGTTAGATTAGCATCAATTGGCAAATCACGAGTGTATATTATGTACAATATGGGTCCTAGAACACTGCCTTGAGGGACACCTGCATATATTGGGTGACTTTCCGTTCTAAAGGAATTCTACCTGACTCTGAAGTTTCTCCCCAGCAGAAAGCTTTCCATAATTGCATGCGAATTTGCAGGGAGTGAAACCTTTAGTTTGTATATAAGGCCATCATGCCAGACTTTGTCAAAAGTTTGAGAGATGTCCAAAAATACACCGGTGCAGTATTGCTTCCCTTCGAAGGCTTTTCTAATACAGGAAACTATTCTATGAACTTGTTCTACAGTGCCATGTTTTTCACGAAAACCAAACTGATGTGGTGGTATTATTTGGTTACTTGTTAGTGAAGGTTGTATTTTTTTCAATAGAAGTTTTTCAAATATTTTGGAACATACAGAAATCAAGTTAATCGGCCGATATGAACTTACTACCGTCGGATCTTTGCCTGGCTTTGGCATCATAATTATTTCCGAAAGTTTCCATAAGTCGGGGAAGTGCCTCAACTTAAGCATGTTATTAAAAATATGTAACAAAAAATGTACGGCAGTTTGCGGAAGCTCCTTTATCATTTTACCTGTAATCTGTAAAACAAGAGATTATTCTTCTGAATATCACGAACAATGGTGTTAATTAAATCTTTCTTTTTAACCCGAAGCGGATTTGTGGTACGGCTACTGGGGGGTATTGAAACATTGAAAGGATGAGAGCCTTCATTGGGTCTAAAGACTTGTGAAAGATGACAGGCGAAAGCGTTTGCTTTATCCTCATCATTCCTCGCTAGCTTCCGTTCTGAGTGCGTAATGGTGCTTCTCGAAGAACGGGTAGTCATTCTGTTTCGAGGCAGACAAGGACTGGAGGATCGACTGCGTATTTCTTTCTTCTTCCGCCTGCAACAAAATACGTAATTCCTTTGTACACGCATTCAGCTCCTGTTTAAGCTTCGGAGGCGAATTCTTTGCCATTCTCTTCTTAATTTGCGCTTTTTACTTATTAGATTAAGAATGTTTGAGGTGTGCAGGCCAGGGCAGTAAGAACTGCGATGTTTAATAGAACGATTTGGTGTTGCAATTTCTGCGGCCTTAACTATTATATCAGTGAGATGTTCAGCTGCCCTGTCGATATCATTCTTGGCCCGAATAGGAATTTGCGGGTCAATGTGCGAGCTGACATACTTTTTGTATTTTAACCAGTTTCTGCGCTTATTTGTAAGATTTTTTTGTTTTTCTTCATAATTAATAAATATTGATAATGTTATGAGGCAGGGTGAATGATCTGAAGAGAGATCAAATAAGGCTTCAGTATTAACTCGGTGTCGCGCAATACCCTTTGTTACA
>NW_023483200.1:0-1692 GCF_013731165.1 Rhagoletis pomonella | reverse complement strand
CGGACTGGACTGGACCACTTCTCTGTAGCGCTTTCTCTTTCTCGTCTATTTCTCTTTGGTCTTCAATGGTGATCTGCACTAGTACTTCTCCATACCACCAGACACGATTAACCTTTTGGTTTGTGTAGCGATTGCCATGGCAGGCGGAAATGACACCCCCCGACCGACGAGCTAGCTTGAATGAATTCCCGAATGGTTGAAAATTTCTTCCCAAAACTCGCACCGATCGATCAATAACCTCAAGAGATTTTGTATGTGCCATCGTGCACTCATCCCGAACAATGAGTTTAAGAGCATAAGAGCTAAATGAGAGGTGTTTCCACCTGGTAACAATTTCGCAGATATTCCAGACGAAGCGAAAGCCACGGCTATGTAATTTTTTCATCGAACCATTGCCACACTCTTATAAGGAATGTTCTCCTAGTTCCTCCTAGCACATCCATGAAGAAGTTCATTTATCATTTGCATCTTCTAATTTGGCGCTGTAATGGAATAAGCGATTTTAGCCGAGTTCGAAAAAGCAAGCCAGTCGCTTCTATTTGTGCCCACTTACGCCAATTGCAAATGCCACATGAAGCCAAGTCCTTCTCCATCGGGTCTTTCCATTGCAGTGGGCACCGCCGTCTTCCTCTGCTACCACCAGCCTATTGCGAGTCGAAAACAGTGACGTGGGTGCCAATGCGCGAATGCTCTGACTCTTTGTTTGATGACAGGAGGTGCTTCGTCTTGTCCTCGTTGATCAGCAAACCCAATCGCTTTACTTCATTATCCAACTTGGAAAAGGTTTTTGTTACCGATGATGTTGATGGCCTTTGCATACGCCAGAAATTACGCGCCCTTGTAAAAAATTGTTCGTGAGTGGTTCAGTTCTGCAGCTCTTATTATCTTAACATTTGCAATATGCGATCATAAATGCTCTTCTACTCACGCTTTAATTTGTGAGTGTTTGATTGGGCATATAATAGGAGATCAAAATAATAAATACAATCATAATCTTCATAATATTGTCCAACGTTATTCAAATTAATCTCGCTGATTTTTGGAAAAATGTTACTAATTTAGCAAAAAAAATCTGGAAAATGAAGGTATTGTTAGGTAGACGCGTATTTCACTAAGGTAAATTCTTAGATATTTGAAAGTCGGAAAAATTCAACGCTAAAGCAAGCACTTTCTCTTTACTCGCAATATGGTACGTAGTAGGCTATGCCGACCCCAAGTGAAATTATTAATGATTAAAAGTTAACTATTTTATAATGTTAGGGAGTGGTGATAACAATTTTAAGTTTTCATTAAGGATTTTTAAACAGCTTTCATGGAATATTTTTTGATGTTTTCGTTAGGTATAGTTTATATTATTTTTTCATTTGTTTCAGTAGTTTGTATTATTATTTTTTTCATTGCGACATTTGTTTTCCAACTCTTCGTTGATAATATGATCACTTCGTTTGATAAGATTTTGTTGATTCTTTCTTCATTTAAATTGTTCGGCTTCTGGATAAGTGGAAACCTGAAAATATCTCTAGTAAACCTTTCCCTAACACTTTTCTTTTGGAACCAATAATGTAATATTTCATTTAGTTCCAAAGACTGTGAGTCTTTACTTTTAGATAGGGCATACTCCTATTGAAAATATTTCTAAATCAAGATTTCTCAAATGCCTTTAATTTGGTACCCATATTGTAACATTTTATT
>NW_023483199.1:0-1692 GCF_013731165.1 Rhagoletis pomonella | reverse complement strand
CATCTTCGCGCTCGTTTTCGTTTTCACTCAGTACTCTTTTCAACAGACATTCTTTTGTTTATTCTCCATTTTCTGCAAGTAGTCGCAACCCCTTCTTTGTGTTTCAGTGCTCTTAGCACCTACCTTTCCAATTGCACTGCTGCTTAATTGAATTGAAGGAAGTAGGCAGATTAATGGTTAGGGGGCATGTAGAAATGAGTCTTCAAGAGTTTCTTTGTGTGTGTGTGTGTGTCTATGGAATCGCCTCCAAGTAGGTTATGCTATTGCTTCTGTTGAATGCAATCGGGTAGAAAGGCCAACAGTCATCGTATGCGATTAGATTTCATTTCAACGATGTGTTGTTTGTTTTCCAAATTAATTGAAAACCACGCTCAAGTAGGCTTCTCAACAGCAGCAATAACGAGTGTTTGCACAGTATTACCCGTTCACTGGCTGCACTGACAGCTACCCATTAAGTACATCACAGCTCGCAATACAACAAATAAATATGGAGTATTGTTATTAAGATCAAGGCAGTGATTAAAGTAGAATAGAGTGGACGGAAGTGTGTTAGTGAATAGCATTGGTAATTTTGTCCTGAAAAGTGCTTTAAAATCTTGTTCTTTTTATTATATTGCTTCTTCAGTCCCTTAGTTGGAGACACTTATTTAAAACGCTTTAATTTAATATAATTATTGTGAAAGAATAATAATAGCTAGTGTTCGTCCAGCGCAGACAATGAAAAAGTGGCGATTTAAATGGAGAAAAATAATTAATTAGTAAAATTAATTTTTGGGTGTGGGAAATCAATATTATATGATGGTTTAAAACTATTTAAGCAAAAATAACAACACTAAAAAATCTAAATTTACCGACCCCTGCAAAAAATGGTTTTATCCACTTTGATATGAAACCATGATGTTTACATTTTGATATTTATGTACATGAAATAAATAATAGTAAGAGAAAAATATTGTACAGGTTGACCTTGGGCAACAAGGGGAGATTTATCGTTTCGCTTTTGTAGTTTTATATATTTTATTTGCCAGTTGATGCAAATAGATTATTTGGTAGCTGTAAACATAATATAATTACTCCTAAATTGGTGCAAAGGGAGAGCTAAATTTTTGTCATTGCTTTCTAAAAGACTCAAGAAATATTTTTATAAAAATCAAATGAGGGTAGTCTGTGGTACTTTTTTATCATCTACGGAATAACTATTTTCTAGTTACTTTTATAGAACTTTTTTAAACTAATGAAAAGATAAAAACGTCTTATAATATAATTTTAAAAGGTTACATCCACACATACTATAATCAATATAGGACTACCGCGTATGACTGATTGAGGCACCTGTGCGCATGATATGTATTCGGCAGGTTGCCGGTACTCTAGTAACAGAAAACACGACGTTGCTTTATAACTAATACTGTCCCTTAGTTAGTGAAACATTAAGAAACGTTCATATGTCTTTTTGTAGATATTAAATAGCATCGCAATTTTGGATTTTTTTTCCAGCTAAATCGTCACTTGTGAAGCGGTTGAAATTCAACCTTTAAAATTAAAGCGAGTTGAGGTGGGGTGAGCTGAGCCAAGTTGAGTTTAGTTGAGTAAATTGAAGTGAGTTGAGGTAAAATGCATTGAACAACATAACAGAATATAACATAACACAACACAACACAACACAA
The DNA here is from genome assembly GCF_013731165.1 of Rhagoletis pomonella. Classification (NCBI taxonomy): domain Eukaryota; kingdom Metazoa; phylum Arthropoda; class Insecta; order Diptera; family Tephritidae; genus Rhagoletis; species Rhagoletis pomonella. The sequence continues at coordinate 25 of NW_023483199.1, read as the reverse complement.
CACAACACAACACAACACAACACAA
>NW_023483198.1:0-1692 GCF_013731165.1 Rhagoletis pomonella | reverse complement strand
CCCCCTTGTTAACTTGTATATGTATGTATGTGTGTATGTATATACAAACACTTGTGAGCATTATTGTTTGTTGTTGTTGTAGGCTCTTGGATATCCCGTACTCCCGCACGACCGCCCGCTCTCCCATCGGTACATCCATTCATTCATCTGTCTGTCTGTCTGTCTGTCCATCCGCTGGCAGTCTTTCAGGCGGCACTGTCCGCATCGTTCATTGTTTGCGCGCGTATTTATGTCCGTCTGTCAGCGTATTTAACATACAGAACAACGCCCAACAACAAGAAGCTGCATACGACTATGCGGTAATGCATGAGTTTACATATAGCAACTATAGCAACCCGGTGGGAAAAAGTAGTAATGCATTTCTTAAGAGTTTTAGATTATATTACTTTTTTTGAAATCAGCATTCGAGTGTATCCAAAAAGTCCCAAAAAAATTCACATTAAATCGCATATACTCAGGAAAAAGTCAGCTAAATATATGTGTTTCTCTCAACACAACATATTTAGTTGACGTAACTAAACTCTCTTCTCCGTGTACGTAATGCAAAATTGAATGCCTTACTTTTGAGGACTTCGCCGTGAGAAAAGAATGTTTTTTCGAATAGGAAATCATCTATTTTACCGATTATTTTTTTGACACCCTACATTTTCCCACTGGGTAACCATATATATATATGTACATAATTATGTGTGTGTGCTTCTTTCTACAAGTGTAAATTTTATTGCAACTTTAATCTTGATGCAATGTCGATCGGTGTTTCACTTGCTGTACAACAGCAGTATGTACATACATACATATGTACATATGTTTATATACCATGTATGTATGCATGTTTATAACAACAACAATTAGCACTTAACAATAGCTATGTTGTAATGCTGCGATATAGCAGCAGCAGCAATCATTTTGCACCGGAAAGCGAATTTATTTTCGCGATTTCCGGTTGATTATTTCGTCTGGAAAAAGCGGTAAAAACGCTTCCTCGTTGGTCGATTATACATACATTTTTTTTGTTATGTATGAGTGAATGTAGTATGCCGTAGGACATTTTTCTCCACTCTCGCCATTCAATCATTTACATGGGCATAAAATTACAGGCATACAGACATATTCGCAGATATGAATATATTGATTCATGCGAATCCAACTTGTTTGGCTTTCAATTTTCATGTTTATACCTAATGTGGAGAAAGATTTTTATTATTTATGATAGGAAATTGCGTAATTTAATTGCTACTTAAAATAACTGGTATACATTTTTATGTATGTAAGTTTGTGAATATGTATGTATGTATTCCTTAGGTCATAAACAAAAGTGACTGCTAAAATGATACTTAACAACGAATAGTTTAATTAATACCTAAAAAGGACCCCGCGGAATACGTCGGTGGACAGAAGTGTATTTAATGATAATTGATGAAAACTTACAAGTATGAAAAACCGTGGAAACTTACAGCCGGTTTCATTATATTTTGATTTAAAATATTTTTTTTTACTTAGGCCCTCCCCGTTTCCACAGTCTAGCTTTGAGCGAACTGTAAACAGACCAAGACCCTGAATGTCGCTTGGCTATCAATACATCTCTTTTCGAAGTCACGCAAATCAGCAGCAAATCTGACTTCTAATAAAAATAGGTAAAAAAACGTTTTAAGTTAAACGGTTTTATGTTAAACATACATTGCAATGTTTAAG
>NW_023483197.1:0-1692 GCF_013731165.1 Rhagoletis pomonella | reverse complement strand
AGCATACCATAAAGTTTACCTACAACTATGTTTATGTGATTATCCCACGTTAATACTTTGTTGAAAACTATTCCCAGAGTTTTAGCTGTATCCACATAATTTATGCTAACGCCCCCGATCATGATTTCTGGAAAAACTGCCGAGTCTATCGGCTTTCGAGCTATAACAAGAACCTGAGACTTCTTTGGGTTTAGCGACAAGCCGTTATTCAAAGCCCAGTTGTTAATTTGGCATAGTGTTTGATTTATTCGCAGAACACAGGCAGATATATCACTGAGTTTGCATGATCTATAGACCTGCACATCGTCTGCATACAAATGCGAGTTCATATCATTGATTGCGGCTGGTAAGTCGTTTATATACATTGAAAAGAGAAGGGGGGCCAAGAATAGATCCTTGCGGAACTCCCCTCCTCAATGCAAGTGCAGACGATGACGAAGTCCCACTGCAGACACACTGAGTCCTATTTTCTAGGTAGGAAGCTACTAAACTTATAGATGTTGTGGAAAAAACCAAACAATTTGGCAAGCTTAGATGTGAGGATAGCATGGTCAACGGAATCAAATGCCTTAGAATGATCGAGTAGGGTTAGAAAAGTTAGCTCGTCATTATCAATAGCTTTACGAATATTTTCAATCACGTCAATAAGCGCAGTTATACAATTATGCGATTTTCGAAATCCAGATTGTCGGTTGCATAAAAGAGAATGTTTTGAAACAGATGCGTTTATCTGTTTATAAATTAACAACTCAAATACTTTTGAGAGAAATGGTAGGATAGCAATTGGCCTGAACTCATCCCCTCCTTTAGGAATAGGGATAATTTTAGCATTTTTCCAACATTCAGGAAAAACTGACGTAGTTAAAATTGTGTTAAAACAATGCGTTATATATGGAAGCAGCTTCGGTAATATGGCCTTTAGAAAAAACAGGATGTATACCGTCGGTCCCGACAGCATCGGATTTGATTGAAATGAAACACTCCAGTACATCGCATTGATCCACACATGAGAAACTAAAATTCAATCCATTACCTAAAGAGCTTGGTATGTCCAGCGGAGAATTAGACAGTGGAAGGTCCGAAAAGCTTACAAATTTATGGTTGATTGCATCGAGGTCTTCCAGAGCAGGTAGCTGTTTTTCTTTGCCTTTTACAAGACCTATCTTTCTAATCTTATTCCATCTTTCTTTGCAACTGATACCGTTTGAAAAACTTTTTTCAAAAAACTTGGCCTTGGCCTGTCGAATCATTTTGCAAACGTCTTTCCTCATAGCCACAAATTGATTATGAAAGAAATCAGTTTTATATCTTTTCCAAAGGTCATAAGTTGCATTTCGTTTATTTATAGCGTCTTTAATTTCTCGATTAATCCATACATTGTCAAAATTTTTCCTAATCTTTTTCTTAACTGGAACATGAGTTTCAAATAACCTCACAATGTTCGTTTGTAAAAATTGCATTTGTGTATCAGTAGTTGGCAAATTTTTTATATGACGCCAGTCATTGTCATTTAAATCATTATCAAGCTTCGCATAATCAATGCTCCTCAAATCACGGTAAAAAATATACTCCGCGGTATCCCTAACAGTAACACAGAAGTCAAAAAATTAAAAAGATGAGGTCATGTTTAGAAAAGGTAGGCATTGATAATTGCTCGTACAATAAACTCCGCTTTAAGTTATTAGTGAAAAA
>NW_023483196.1:0-1693 GCF_013731165.1 Rhagoletis pomonella | reverse complement strand
AAAATACAGTTCTTTCTCTAACAAACCCCATATAAACCCAAGCTTAACAATTTGTAGAAAACTTCAAAAAAGTGCAACAAATTTTCACCTAAATTTCAACCTTTTTTCTCGGAAGTGTTTGAATTTTTCTGAATACACAGTTTTATAGCCCAATCAATTTTAGTCTGATAATGTGCAAGTTTCAAGTGACTGAAAGTTACCGTTGATTTTTTAGAATTTTTTTCGCCAAAGGTGTTGCGGTTTTCATCCATATACAAATAAATTGAGTTTATTCATTATATGAAAGCCAATGCGACAAAAAAAAATTCTAAAAAATTAACGGTAATTCGTAGCCACTTGAAATTTGCATATTATCAGACTAAAATAGCAGTGGCTAAAAAACTGTGTATTCAAAAAAATTCTAACACTTCCGAGAAAAAAGTTTGAAACTTAGGTGAAAATATGTTGCCATATTTTGATGTTTTCTACAAATTGTTAAACTTGGGTTTTTATGGGATTTGTTAGAGAAAGAACTGTATTTTAATTGAAAATTCTTAAAAATAAATAAATAAGCATAAGTGCCACACAATATCACTTTGAAATGGCGTGCTATAGATATGACCGATACTGTATGTATATGTATGTACGTGTTTCAATTCATGGTACAATAAAAACAGGTAGAAGCCAAATTGACATCAAACCTACAAAAGTCAAAGTTTTCGGGAGAGTAAAAATAAAAATGAGCGTGTGTAAGGAAAAATAAAAAAATTACATTTCGCTGGTTGACGTTTTTAAGTAAATTTGAAGATTTGTATTTATTTATTTATTTTCTTTAGTTGAAATTTGTTAATTTGTATGTTCTTTTCTATTTTTTTATACATTGAAAGTTTATATTTATAGTACCTGTTTTAATTTTGTATAATATACAAATGTATGTATAAAGCGATATATGTACTAGGCATAACGTTGGGCAATCAATAAAACAACGGAACACAAATAATGATTGCGACATTCCCTGGAATGCATTTTCAATAAGTTTGGCTTTCTCCAACTCTGTCTTGAGTGCTAAGTTTTCACCCTCCAGATTTTCAATTATTGACTTCAGCAACAGAATTTCGAGTTTGTAGCTGGATTGTTCTAAGTCTCCACTAAACGACTTAAATTATAAATATTTCTATAAATATATCGCGTTTTAACAATGCTTACTCAGTTTGTGAAGCGCGATCATTTATTAAGCTTTCACAACTTGATTTATGAGTTGCAGTGTTGTTGGAAGGACTTTCCGGCATAAGGGTCATAGGAAGAGCACTTGGCATCAAACGTGCCTTTCCTGTACCTCCTGGTGCATTTATGAAATCTGCTGCTTTAAAATGCTTAACGCACAGCAAGGCATTTCGCTGCAGCCCTACCCCACAGCTGCTTTCCCAACGCTCCTTACGCCGAGGGCATTGAGGCACGTTAAAAAAATTTGTGATGTCTGCATTATATTTAACACCACATAAAAAACAACGCTTCAGGTGCTGCATTTGTAACACATACACTAAGTATAAAGCACACAACACTACACAAATGCAAATGTTAATTAAAATTTGTTTTTAACGAACATTCAAAACAAACAAACGACATGACATTTTAAGCGTAACGAAATATAGGAAATAAAATAAAATCAAGTTGAAGTTTAAAGGTTTGGTTCTCATGAGAGCAACGTCATTTT
>NW_023483195.1:446-1693 GCF_013731165.1 Rhagoletis pomonella | reverse complement strand
TAACTCTCAAAGCCCGTGATAAATCAGAAAATCGATCGAGAATGTCGGGAAAGTCTTTTACTTTTGTTGTTGCATGAACATGCACCCCTTTTTCTTCAATGGTTGTGTCAAAGTCCGATTCTTGTGCTGGCCATCTCGAATAGTCTTCTTGTAACCAAGAAGGACCCTGCCACCACAAGGAGTTGTTGACTAGATCACTCGCCGAAAGTCCTCTACTCGCCAGATCTGCTGGGTTTGATGCCGAATCCTCATGACGCCAGTTTTCGGTTCCCACCTTGTCTACAATTTTTGTTAGTCGGTGAGCAACGAAAGTTGACCACGAACACGGTGGTTTCCGGATCCATGCGAGGACTATACTCGAATCTGTCCAGAGATTTATTTTCAAATGTCCAAGACTCAGATTTTCGACGACCGCTTCTACGGTTTCCGAAAGCAAAACTGCGCCGCAAAGTTCTAAACGGGGTAACGATACTGTTTTGACGGGCGCTACCTTTGTTTTTGCCATTAGAAGGCTGACCACAACTCTTTCCGCAGTCTTAACTCTCAAGAAAACAGTCGCCGCGTATGCTTTCTCCGAAGCGTCGCTGAATCCATGTATTTCGGCGTCATCTGTTTGCGTAAAGTGAACCCATCTTGGTATGCGAATGGTATTAATGTCCATGTAGTCGTGCATAAATGCCTGCCAACGGTCTAATGTGGTCGGAGACACGGTATCGTCCCAACCAGTTCCCTCCAACCAAATATTTTGCATAATGATCTTGGCGACAATTACCACTGGAGCGAGCCAACCGAGCGGGTCAAACAGTTTGGCGATGGCTGAAAGTATCGCTCTTTTAGTGATGACGTCACGATTTTCTATTGGCTTTGCTGTGAAATAGAAGTAGTCAGATTTGGCATTCCATCTGATGCCAAGTGCTTTAACCGTACTAGACTCTTCAAACTCTAGAAAATCGTCGGTGAGTAAATGAGATTTTGGTATACCTTCAAGTATTTTACTGGAGTTCGAAGTCCACTTTCTTAACGGGAACCCTGCTGAATCCAGCGCCTGTAGTATTTCTTCTCGAGCTTTAATCGCTGCTTCGATGCTGTGTCCTCCAGCAAGTACGTCGTCCACGTACATACACTTTCGCAAAATTTCGGATGCAATTGGAAACGAGCTCTCGACCTCATCAGCTAGTTCATGCAATGTCCTTATCGCGAGATAAGGACATTGCATGAACTAGCTGATGAGGTCGAGAGCTCGTTTC
>NW_023483195.1:0-346 GCF_013731165.1 Rhagoletis pomonella | reverse complement strand
TTGAAGGTATACCGAAATCTCATTTACTCACCGACGATTTTCTAGAGTTTGAAGAGTCTAGTACGGTAAAAGCACTTGGCATCAGATGGAATGCCAAATCTGACTACTTCTATTTCACAGCAAAGCCAATAGAAAATCGTGACGTCATCACTAAAAGAGCGATACTTTCAGCCATCGCCAAACTGTTTGACCTGCTCGGTTGGCTCGCTCCAGTGGTAATTGTCGCCAAGATCATTATGCAAAATATTTGGTTGGAGGGAACTGGTTGGGACGATACCGTGTCTCCGACCACGTTAGACCGTTGGCAGGCATTTATGCACGACTACATGGACATTAATACCATTCG
>NW_023483194.1:0-1693 GCF_013731165.1 Rhagoletis pomonella | reverse complement strand
ATTTACAACTGCAATATCGTGAACTTAATCTTCCACAAACACGGCTTTGACTCATATTGTGCAAGAAATTTCCGCCAAAATACTTTTTACTTAGAAAATTGAGCTAATTTCACCACTCACGACACCAGCAGCTGGTACAATCACACCCAAGAACATACACGGTCAATCGAATTGATGGGCCATTTTCAAATTAAGCATATTAAGGGCCGGTTACTCAATGTCTGGTTTACACTAATCTCCGGTTAAACATAGTTATCGACGTTACCGACTCCCTGTTATATGCATGGAGTCGAAGTCGTCGATAACGATGTTTAACCGCAGATTAGTGTTAACCAGACATTGAGTAACCGGCCCTAAGGGTAGTAAACTTATCTATTTTAAACTATAGTTAAATCGTTAATAGATAAGTTAACAGCCCTAATGCAGCGTTTTTGCTGCATTTAAAATGCAACATTTAGCACTTTCGAACATATGTTTTCGAAGAGCGTTCATGCTATCGCATTTAGCAAATGTACATTTACGCGAGTTCGAAATCGTATGCTTTTGACAAACAGCCGTGTTCCAGTCGCTTATTCAGATCCGTTTACATTACGATAAATTCTCACGGAAAAGATAATGTGCATAAACCCCTACTGAAAAGGAAAAATAAATTCTAAACCGAAAATTCAATACAAAAACCTGAATTGTTTTAACCATAACCGAACATTTGTTTGTGTATATATTCATTTGTCGGTGCTGTCAATTATATTTTCCACACTTAATTAGGAAACAAAACAAACAGAGTTGATCACAAATTAATCCAGATTTCTATCAGCATCATATCGATGTTGAATTTGCGTAACTTTTCTTTATCCAAATAATGTAAAATAATAAATGAAATATCAATCGGCGATCACTGAAACGCAGCTAGCGGTTGTATACTCGAAAAAGCAATGTTGCCACTTTTTCTCATTAAACCATGTCCGAATCGTGGAAATTTTGGAAGATCACAGGGTTGCTTTTAGCATTTAGATTCTAAATGCAAAGATTGAGTTGCATTTAGATGACGAATTTTGTATGGATAAATGTACATTTAGAGTAGCATTTAGAGCCAAATGCGCTAAATGTACATTTACGCGTAAGCAAAAACAGCCCATAACACTTTTAGGGACGGTTGTTCAATGTCCGATTAGCACAAATCGGAGGTAGAAGCTCCGGTTAGATACAACGACTGCTTTATCGATCACATGTTATATGCATGCTGTCGAAATCGTCGATAATGATGTTTAACTGGCAAATAGTGCTAACCAGACATTGATGAGTATGTATGTATAAAAACGTAAGGAACATACCATACATATAGATAAATATGTATATATATCATTCTTTCTTAGTTTAAAAATTCGTCTCTTACATAAATGAAAAAAATTAGATCAAATTAAGCATGTACAACTTTTTCGTGCCAAATATAAGTAAATTCTCCAAAGAGCTAAAAAAAGGGCTAGGGGCAATTTTAAATTTCTGTGGCCAAAAAAAGTATGTGGTAGCTAAATCTAGCCACCAAAGGGTTAAAACGGCAACACTGACTATATGCCAAGCCGTTTTCATTATTTTGACAACATTTGACGCCAAATATGACCTAATGAAAACCAGGCTATAGTGTGCATTGTGTACAAATACAAGTGAGATATCTTAGCAATAGACGTCATCCTGG
>NW_023483193.1:0-1693 GCF_013731165.1 Rhagoletis pomonella | reverse complement strand
TTTTGCAACCATTTAAGTGTATCACCAGAGAAACATCTGGAGAAAACCATCTCACAATGTCCAAAATCATACCGATGATCAATTGCTTAGAGACCGCTTTACAAAAACTTACCTTTTCAACCCCTGTGGTAAAAAATGTTGCTCAAACATTCATATTAGAAGTTGATCGTAGATTCGGGAAAATTTAATTTAATTCGCATGCAGCAATTGCAACACTTTTAGATCCTCGTTTTAAAAATTTAAACTTCGAAGATTCATTGGCTTGCAGTCAGGCTATTCTTAAAGTTAGGGGTTTGATTCGGAACGATTTTACTGTTTCACCCAAGAATTCTGAGGACGAAACTAGCCCACTAAATTCTGAGTCTGAGTTCGATTTTTGGCAACATCATCGCGAGTTAGTAATAGGAAGTAAGAAAAAAAGAAACAACCAATTCTTATGATGAGCTATCACTTTATTTGTCAACATCTGTATCTTCGTTAAAAAGTAACCCCCCTGCAAACCAAAGTTCCCGAAATTTTAACGAAATCTTTAGGAGTATCTGATTTCTGTAACGATTTTTTTCCGAATCTTCAAAGAAAATTATATGAAGTGGTTGACACGAACTCGTAAAGAAATTTCTGTACGAAAAATAAAGAAAATTCTGAAAAAAGTCTGCAAGAAATTCTTCACATAGCAGCATTATTTTCATTTGTTCACCGATTTTCTTCCGAAATATCGTAAAAGAATGGAAGTGTGCGTAATTTATTTCATTTTAGAAAATTCGGAAAAAAATCGGATGGGATCTTTCCGAATTCGTTAAAATTTCTTTACGATTCAGAATACTCTGAAAAATGGTTTGCAGGGCCACTAGAAGAATGGGAAGGTATGAAATTAACATATCCGCTGCTCTATAAGCAAGCTCGTTTATTTTTACCTATCGTTGGATCCTCAGTGCCTTGTGAAAGGCTATTTTCTAAAGCAGGAACAACTATTTCTAAAAGTAGAAATCGCTTGTCTGGAAAGCATTTAGAAAAGTTGTTGTTCCTTGGCAATGTGCCCCAAAAGCTTTTTTTTCATAAATATTTTGTGAATAATATACTTACATGAAGTCATATATGTAATTATAACTAAAATTGCTCCTCAGCAATGTACCAGAAATAAAATTTAATTTGTTGTTTCATAAATAGTTTGTAAATGATGTAGTGCGCTTTATACTTATAGGGGTGCCCTTATGGATAAGTTTCGGATGTTTATTTTTATTTTTATATTAATTTTAGTTACTTTTTTATAAAAAATATAGTTCATTCTATAACAAAATCCATGTAAATCCAAGTTTCAAACTTTGTACAAAAATTAAAAGAAAATCAATGTTTCATCAAAATTTCACACTTTTAATTCAGAATAAAAAATGTGGAATTCTAATGAAAACGTACTAGCGCAAACGAGAAGGCACGAGTTGTCCTTTCTTATTATCTACGTTCTTTGATGAAACTTTGTTGATTTGTTTTTAATTTTTGTACAAAGTTGTAAACTTGGATTAACAAGGTTTTTGTTATAGAATGAACTATATTATTTATAAAAAAAGTAATTAAATTTAATTTGAAAATAAAAACAATAATAAAAATCCGAAACTTATTCATATTGGGTGACCTATACACTCATATGACTGATACAATTATAACCAATACTGCTCCTTGGTAATGTGCCACAAAT
>NW_023483192.1:0-1693 GCF_013731165.1 Rhagoletis pomonella | reverse complement strand
AGGAAAAATTTTGCGGACAGAAAACCCCGATAGGTGACATTCATGGCTCTATTCCTCACTTGATGATTTTTGGTAATAACTCGACTCCAGCGCCACCCGGCGGCTCTTTTTTGTAGTAGTACTGCGCTTACCAATACATACATGTAGGACTGCTGGTAGAGGATACCAGTCAAGTCCTCGATGTTCGCCGGATTCTTTTCCAATTAAGACACGTACTACGACTTTTAAGTTGATGTAGTATATATTTATTCAAACAATATACACATATTGAATTAATATAATTAAAGTAAAAAAAGTAATATTATTTACAGCAGTTTGTTGCGCGCAGTGGCGTCTTTTCCTTTTTACTGTCCGACTCCAACTGACTCAACTGACCGTTCGTATTCGGCGATTTCAAAAGTTGCGTCGTGCTTCGTTCGGTTTCGTCCACTTCGTTTATTTAAATGTCATCTGTCATCAGTCCGGTACCCTACATCCAGCCCTACATACATATCTCCAATATGAGTCGAATTGGGTCATAAATACGATTTTTAGTAAAATCTCGACTCCCGAGCCACTTGACGCGCAAATTTCTTCGCAAAAATATTTCCCTTTACGATGCCATTACATATTTCGAATATAGGCCAGATCGGATCATAAGTAAGATTTTTAGTAACAACTCGACTCCATCGCCACCTACCGGGTCTAACTATGAATCTAACAATGCCATAGTGTAGACAGTATGCCAAGTAATGACAATATTCATATTTAACAATTCATACGTGAACTGATGTGTTTGTGTTAGTTATTTATTTCAATTAATTAAAAAACACAAATTTTTGTTCCGTAATCAAAATTGATTTTAATCGCAAAGATAAATTCCTATTGCTTAATTAAATAAAATTTAATTTCGTACATTTTTTCTATTTGTACATTGGATAGATTCGGCACTGGTATTTGCTTTGACGGAGCTGATTCCGGATGCAATCGCTTACGCTTTAGGTTCTTACTAGAAAGGTCGGAGGTGTTAAAAATGATTCTCACAAATACGTGCTGTTGGTGACAAAGACATGTAGCAAGCTAGCTCCCACTGTTTGTTTTACATATTCGTCGTTCAGTACGATGAACACGGAGTCACCGCACTTCGCACTCTTGCATAAAAAACACGTATGCGGCATTATTAGTTTTTTCGCTTTCTTTATTTCTTTTTTGTTAATATTTTCCTCTGTTCACGATTTCAAAAAATTAAAAATTCAAACTACCAAAAAGGTTAAAGTGACAAAAAATTTCAAAATTTTAACTAACACACTCAAGCAATTGTCAAACATGGATATGAGAAAAATTAAATGTCATTACTTGGCACACTGTATACACCATGATACAAATATTTAAAGGTAAAACCGCTCGCTCAATTAGTCCGCCATTGGTTTCTTTTTGACGTTTGCTAGCATTTTGATTACACTCTCTCGAAATGATTCAAATGTCAAATAAATACGGCTCATTCCATCTCAAATCACCCAGGCCGGAGGAAAGTGAATTTAAGTTTGCGATAAAACTCACAGGGATTGTTCCTTGAACAATTTAAGGAGACACGTATTTTTTCTTTTTGCTCAGAAATGCGAAGTTTTCGAATAATTAATTTTTTTCTTTTTGAGTACGAACGCTTCTTTTTTCCTCCCTTAATAGCAACTTTTGATGAAATCGTTTATAACTG
>NW_023483191.1:0-1693 GCF_013731165.1 Rhagoletis pomonella | reverse complement strand
CATCGGTTATTGAGTTACTCACCACAAGTGTATCCGCGCTGCCATCGGCGAGAATACCGGCGACGCAAAGCGCCAAAATTATAAATGCGCTCCTCTGTAAAACATGAAAAAAACGTTAAAATTTTAGAGAAATTTTTAAGATTTTTAATCCTTGATTTGGATATTGGATTTATCTATTTTTTCGTTTTGTGGCATTACTGTACTTATTTTATTGGATTTTATTTTCTTATCTTTTTTTAAATATACACATATTAATGTTATCTTTTAATGTTATCGTGTCAATATTTTTATTTATTTTATTAAACATTATTTATTGTTTTTAGTTTTGCATATATAATTTCCTATTTTCCTTTATTTTTTATTACTATTTTACAAAATTGTTTTGTTTAAATTTTCTGTGAGTAATAATACCTTTTTAATTTTTTTACTTGTTGTTTTGTTTAATATATTTAATTTTTTATTTTTTATTTAAATCGCATTTTTATATATTATTCTTTTTTTTGTGATTTTTTTTATTCAATCTTTATATTATTATTTTTTTATTAAAATTGTATGGGTTTTTTTGTTATATTTTTTTCAGATTGTATATTTTTTAATTTTTTATTTTATTTTATTTTATTTTGTTATAGTTTATTTCATTTTAATTAAATTTATTTTATTTCATTTTTTTAATTTATTTAATTTACTTTATTTCTTTTATTTTATAGGTTTTTATTTTATTTTTATTTTCATTTATGCGATTGTTTTTTTAGTGTTATTATATGTTTAAATGTTTTATTTTGTTGTATTTTTTGTTTTTACTTTAACCTTTTTAGTCTTTTATTTTCTTTCATTTTATTTATTTTGTTTTACTTTTTAATATATATTTTTAATTTTTTGGATTTATTTTAATACGTATTTTATTACGAGTATGTATTTTAATTCAATATTTTGCCTTGTGTTATGTTATTTTATTTTAATTTATTTTATTTTATCTTACTTTATTTTAATTCAAATATCTTCTTTTATGTTTTATTTAAATTTTTGTTTTCCTTTAAAAATTTTATTTTATTTTTAGTTTTTTGATTTTTTTTTGTTGTTTTTTTATTTAATCCTTTTATATATTTTCTTGGCTTTTTTTGTTTATTATATTTCATTTCCGAGTTGGTATTTTTCATATATTTTTAATTTATTTTATTTCATTTTGTTTTATTTTATTTCATTTTAATTAAATTTATTTTATTTTAATTTATAATTTTTTTTATATTTTTTTTTTTTATTTTAGGTTATTATATTTTTTAAATCTTATTTTGTTTTACTTTTCAAAATATATATTTAGTTTTTTGGATTTTATATTAATATTTATTTTATTATGATTACGTATTTTAATTTAATATTTTGTTTTGTTTTATTTTATATTCTTTTATTTTAAATTATTTTATCTTACTTTATTTTAATTTATTTATCTTATTTTATATTTTATTTTTATTTTTTTGTTTTCTTTTAAAATTTGGATATTTTTTTATTATATATATATTTTTTTTTAATTTTTTTATTATTTTTTTGATTATTTTATGTTTCAATAAAACTTTTTATGTTGTTTATTGTGCTTTTCTTTTTATATTCATTTAATATTTTTATTTCTTCAATGCTTTCATTTGGTTTTATTTTTTTTTGTCTAAGTTTTAAATTGGTTCAATTTGCCTACTTTCTT
>NW_023483190.1:0-1693 GCF_013731165.1 Rhagoletis pomonella | reverse complement strand
GTAACCCTGAACTCCAGGCATCGAGATATATGCATAAAAATCGTAAAGATTAATCCCAAAACTTTCCCGTTCTGCTTCTTCCTGATAATTATCTGCAAGAAAAGTGGAGAAACAAAGCTACTTTCTCACTCACAGCTGAAGACGGCGGCAGCGGCAAAATTAAAAAAAAATTATAGTTTTAAAAAAGAAAACCTCCCTATTATAATTGCCATTCGTACTGTCATCAGGTATGTAACTTGAGAATAGAAATCGCTGCATCTTTTAGGCGCATCAATATTACATAGTTACATACCGAGCTAATAAGAGGAAGGTAATGAATCTATTCTCGTCGAATTTCGTCAGATATCGCTTTGCTTTGGTTGTGTGCAATCTCATAAACTGCAGTGTGTTTTTATTTTGGCAGCGAACTTTTTTCCGACAAAGTTCGCTCAGCGATTTAATTCGTGTTATACTTTTAGTTATTTAATGATCGGCCCTTTTTGTGTTTAATTAAAACCCGTTATTTGCGATAGCTCGAAAGTTATAAGAGATACAACAAACTACGCTGATTTTCAAACTCAGTGACCGGTTTTACATAGGAATTAGATTGTTTGGTTCTTGGTAATACAAATTATTAATTACACTGTTTGACAGTGAAAAAAAAGCACATCTTGTAGGCCTAGTTTAGTAATGAAAATCTACATACATGAATTTTCTAACATACCTTCAAAATCTTGACCTATGGTCAGAAAACTGTTTTTCGATGGTTAAATTTTCTCTTTGCTTATAATTTCAACACTTCTAAACCAATTATGAATCTTGATATATCACTGGAAAGCAAATAAAAGGACGTTAATAATGGTGTATAGCTTAACGGGTGTTCACATTTTTACCATTTTTTGTCAATTTAATCTCACTTTGAAATGCTTTTCGATAGCAAACCTAAATAACTGCTCACAAATTATAAAACTACATTTAATTTTAATTTGAATGTCATACTCCACTTATATATACGATTAACGTTGACTTCAGAAATCAACTTTGAAAGATTTTACAATTGCTGTTTCTGATATTTTTATTTCACAATTATTCTCTAAATTGTTGGCAGGTGTAGAACGTGTTCTTAGATTTGAAATTTTTTCGATACACATAATAATAATAATAGATTGGCGCTTACACATATGTTAGTGTTTGGCCGAGCTTCTCCTCGGACTTGTGGCGTGCGCCTTGATGTTGTCACACAAAGCAGAGGGACCTACAGTTTTACGCCGACTCCGAACGGCGATTGTATTTTAATGAGAAGCTGTTTTTCATGGCAGAAATACACTCGGAAGTTTGCCATTGCCTGCTGAGGGACGACCTCTGTTAAGAAAAAAACATTTTTTCTATATTTTTTTGGGATGTTGCTTTGACCAGGGTTTGAACCCTGGTGTTGATGAGTGAAAGCGCGCACTGCTTACCACTACACCACAGCGGCCGACGATACACATACTTAAGAAAAAAATGTGCGATAAGAAAAATAATATTTGTTATATTTGTGGATTGCTAACAGATAAGCAGCATGGGTTAAAACTTGCAAATAATAAAGCATTGGTCGACGATTACACCATGTGTTTTAACCATACGTTTACTAAAATTCCGTGGCATGAACCAGAATACGAATGTATTGTACCATGTGCTTCTGTAACCAGAACTTGGAATTCAAAGAGTAGGG
>NW_023483189.1:0-1694 GCF_013731165.1 Rhagoletis pomonella | reverse complement strand
CTTTTTGATATTTTCTTCCCCAACTTTGACTATCTCGGGTGAAAAAAAAATGTACTGAGCTATAACTTTACATTACATAAAAAAATTGCTCATTTAATAAAGATTTCAGAAAGGTGCCACACTTACTGTTTTGAATAGAAAAAAAAAAGTTATAGCCGCTTTTGTGGGTAAAGGACTGAGACACGCTAGAATGTATTTAATAGATTTAAATTGAATTTGCTCTTGTTACCGTCAAATGACATGCTAAATAGGACAAAGGTACATTATTACCTGCTCCTGACATTATTATGTGTTACTTACCGGAATTCGGACTAGAGTCTATAACAAGGGCTATATCTATCAATATTTTTTGTGAAGCATGGATTCACGTGAAATAAAATATACATGAGTCGTTTGAAGAGAAATTTATTCATTTATTGATAAAATATGCTCAAATTGGCAACCTTCTACTCTAATACAAGCTCGGCACCTTTTAAGAAAAGACGCTTTTAGAGATCTTAAACTCAATTGGGCTATCTCAGCAGCAGCTCCATTTATTTGTTCCCGCAAATGCTCTTCGTTTTGAATTGTTTTTGAATAAATTTTGTCCTTAAGACAGCCCCAGTAGAAAAAATCTAATGGATTGAGGTCTGGCGATCGAGCGGGCTACGTGATTGGCCCGTATCGTCCAATCCATCGGCGAGGATAAGTTTCGTCTAAATGAGCTCTTACTTCACGCAGGTAGTGAGCAGGGCACCCGTCAATTTGGCAGCCATAGTCTTCGCCGCAGGTTTAAGGGTACATCTTCCAAAAGAGTTGGAAGCCGTTCCTGAAGGAACTCTAAATAACTGTGAGAGTTGAGCGTTGGCGGCAGTTCCACAGGTCCCAATATCTGACAATTAAAAATACCGCACCATAAATTTATTTTGTACCGGTACTGCGAACGATCTTCTCTCATTTCGTGAGGATTGTATATCTGCCAACTGTGAAGGTTATGTAAATTAAAATAACCATCACGTTTGCATGATGATTCATCGCTCCAAATTATTTTATAAAAAAAGTTGGGGTCTGATTCATGCATTCGCAACATTTCACGGCAAAATCTAACCCTCGACAGGTAATCTCTTTCCTGTAGAGCCTGAACACGTTGAATGTGGTAGGGATGAAATCGATGGTCTTTTAAAGCTTTGTGAACTGTAGTTTTTGGTATTCCCGTCCGTCTTTCCATCATTCTCACTGAAGTCGATGGAGCTAGTTCCACTTCCTCTAACACAGCTTCAACATCTACCGTTGCAGGACGTCCTGTTTCGCCGCCACGCCTTCCAGGTATGCGACCTTAAAAAAGTGAAAAATTATAGTTAACAAGCAAGCAAACAAGAAAGGTGTAAAAATCACTTACCTTCATATATTTCTCTATGGGTCCGGGCGAATACTTCTCGACCCGGATGTCGACGATTGGGGTATCGCTCTGCATAGAGTCTTTGAGCAGCTCTGGCATTACAGCAAGCTTCACCGTAAATTAGGTGAATATCCGCATATTCATGCGACGTATACTGCGTGTTCTCTGTCATAGTATTAATAACACAATGTTCGAAGGGTCCAATTTCACAAAATCCACTTTCATTAATTCCGGTAAGTAACATAAAATAATGTCAAGAGCAAGTAATTATGTACCTTTGTACTATTTAGCATGTCATTTGACGGTAACAAGAGCA
>NW_023483188.1:0-1694 GCF_013731165.1 Rhagoletis pomonella | reverse complement strand
TTTTTTTTTAAATTCATATGAAGCTTTTTACAGCTAAAGCTTCAATTTTAATGAATTCAGGTCCAGAATCGTTTGTAGTTGATTGTAGTTTTAATATTTTTTTTTAGTTGAGAAATAAGTGCGTAAGGCATTTTTTAAAAAACTCATATGAAGCTTTTTACAGCTACAGTTTCAGTTATAATGAATTCTGGTCCAGCATCGTTTGTAGTTGATTGTAGTTTTAAATTTTATTTTTTTAGTTGAAAAATAAGTGCGTAGCGCGTTTTTTTGTTTAATTTATATGAAGCTTTTTACAGCTACCGCCTAACTTTTAATGAATTCTGGTCCAAAATCGTTTGTAGTTGATTGTAGTTTTAAATTTTTTTTAGTTGAAAAATAAGTGCGTAATGCGTTTTAAAAAAAATTTATATGAAGCTTTTTACAGCTACCTCTTAAATTTTAATGAATTCTGGTCCAGAATCGTTTGTAGTTGATTGTAGTTTAAATTTATTTTTTTTTTGTTGAAAAATAAGTGCGTAATGCGTTTTTTAAAAAGTTCATATGAAGCTTTTCACAGCTACCGCCTAAATTTTAATGAATTCAAGTCCAGAATCGTTTGAAGTTGATTGCAGTTTTAAATTTTATCTTTTTAACTGAAAAATAAGTGCGTAGCGCGTTTTTTTGTTTAATTTATATGAAGCTTTTTACAGCTACCGCCTAACTTTTAATGAATTCTGGTCCAAAATCGTTTGTAGTTGATTGTAGTTTTAAATTTTTTTTAGTTGCAAAATAAGTGCGTAATGCGTTTTAAAAAAAATTTATATGAAGCTTTTTACAGCTACCACTTAAATTTTAATGAATTCTGGACCTGAATTCATTAAAATTGAAGCTGTAGCTCTAAAAAGCTTCATATAAATTAAAACAAGTAAGAAAGTCTAAGTTCGGGCGGAGCCGAACATTAAATACCCAGCGCAAGTATTAAATATATGTTTTTTCACCTTTCCGAAACCTTCCGCTAGATGGTAAGCCGGGGTGTATCAATTTTGAGTAAATTAGCGTCCTTTCAATTTCAATATTGCAGTTTCAAGCAAGCACAATAACCGTACCGAGTTTGGTACAAATTGGTAGAACGGTTACCGAGACACATATATGTGATCATAAGTGGGCGGTGCCACGCCCATTTTCCAAAATTTTACAATAAAAGTATTTCTTGGTAAAGAATTGTTGTAAGCATCAATTTTGAATAAATTAGCTTCAATATTTACTGATTTATCGAAGATTTTATATTTCTTTAAATTACCGTTATATGGGATGTGGGCGTGGTTATCGTCCGATTTTAAAAATTGAAAAAGAAATTGGTACAGCAGTTACCAAGATATACACATGTAACCATAAGTGGGCGTGGCTACGCCCGTTTTCCAAAAATTTATAATATTCTTATTTTTCGTCTAAAAATTATTGTAAATATCAATTTTGAGTGAATTATCTTCAGTAGTTACTAAAATATCGCAGTTTTCGTATTTCTGGAAATTTCCGTTATATGGGAAGTGGACGTGGTTACAGTCCGATTTCGCCCATTTTCAATACAAACCTACCTTGGATTAAGGGAAACCTACATGCCAAATTTCGTTGAGATATCTAAATTTTTGCTCGAGTTATCGTGTACAGGGGCGGACGGACAGACGGACAGACGGACGGACAGACAGACATGGCAT
>NW_023483187.1:0-1694 GCF_013731165.1 Rhagoletis pomonella | reverse complement strand
ACAGTTTTTGAAAAAATTAATACGAAAATAATAGATTTATTAAAAAACAAGTAAAAAAGTCTAAGTTCGGGCGGAGCCGAACATTAAATACCCGGCGCAAGTATTAAATATATGTTTTTCACCTTTCCGAAAGCTACCGCTACATGGTAAGCCGGGGTGTATCAATTTTGAATAAATTAGCGTCCTTAAATTTCGAAATATTGACGTTTCAAGCATATCTGAAATTTACTGTTATATGAAAAGCGGCCGTAATTTTAGTTCGATTTCAATAAGTTTCAACGTTTTGCTTCTATGTGGCAAGTACAATAACCACACCGAGTTTGGTACAAATTGGTAGAACGGTTACCGAGATACATATATGTGATCATAAGTGGGCGGTGCCACGCCCATTTTTCAAAATTGTATCCTAAACGTATTTCTTGGTAACGAATTGTTGCAAGCATCAATTTTGAATAAATTAGCTTCAATAATTACTGATTTATCGAAGATTTCGTATTTCTCTAAATTACCGTTATATGGGATTATTGTCCTATTTTAAAAATTTTCGGCAATTTCGTATGTTATACCAAGTTTAACAACTGTGCCAAGTTTGGAAGAAATTGGTGCAGCGGTTACCAAGATATATACACATGTAAACATAACTGGGCGTGGCTACGCCCATTTTCCAAAAGTTTATAATATTCTTATTATTCGTCTAAAACTTATTGTAAATATCAATTTTGAGTGAATAATCTTCAGTAGTTACTAAAATATCGCAGTATTCGTATTTCTGAAAATTACCGTTATATGGGAAGTGGGCGTGGTTATTGTCCAATTTTTAAAATTTTCGGCCATTTAGTATGCTGTATCAAGGCCAACAACTGTGCAAAGTTTGGAATAAATTGATGCAGCGGTTACCAAGATATACACATGTAACCATAAGTGCGCGTGGCTACGCCCATTTTCAAAAAAATGTTAATATTCTTATTTTTCGTCTAAAATTTATTATAAATATCAATTTTGAGTGAATTATCTTCAGTAGTTACGAAACTATCGCAGTTTTCGTATTTCTGGAAATTACCGTTATATGGGAAGTGGGCGTGGTTATTGTCCGATTTTTAAAATTTTCAACCATTTAGTATGGTGTATTAAGGCCAACAACTGTGCAAAGTTTGGAATAAATTGATGCACCGGTTACCAAGATATACACATGTAACCATAAGTGGGCGTGGCTACGCCCATTTTCAAAAAAATGTTAATATTCTTATTTTTCGTCTAAAATTTATTATAAATATCAATTTTGAGTGAATTGTCTTCAGTAGTTACTAAAATATCGCAGTTTTTGTATTTCTGAAAATTACCGTTATATGGGAGGTAGGCGTGGTTATTGTCCGATTTTGCCCATTTTCAATACCATCCGTCCTACGCCCGAAAGAAGTGCACATACCAAGTTTCGTTAAGATATCTCAATTTTTACTGGAGTTATCGTGTGCACAGACGGACAGACGGACGGACGGACAGACAGTCACCGCTTAATCGATTTCTCTTTTCATCCTGATCATTTATGTATACATTTGTCTATATCTATCTCGATTCGTTTTGCCTGTTACAAACAACCGTTATGTGAACAAAGTTATAATACCCTTGTGCACAAGTGCGCTCGGGTATAAAAATCGGAAAACAAAAGTTGTGACGATGTTTTGAAAATTGGGAGA
>NW_023483186.1:0-1694 GCF_013731165.1 Rhagoletis pomonella | reverse complement strand
TGGTGGTATCGATTTTGGGTATTAAATATATGAAAAAAATAATAATTCTAATTTTTTGAGCCTCGATAGAGAAATTTGAACTTTGGCCCCCTGTGACACGCGCCTTAATCGTCTCGTAATATGATATCTTCGACTACAGTAACATCGACGTAGGGGCTGAGGCTTAGGAAATCTGATATACAAATTTCCTTCCTACATTTAAAGACCACCCTAGTGGTCATAGTTTAATGCAAGTTATTTGCAAAAGAAAGTCTTAAAAAATATCTACCATATAAAGTAAATGAAATTGTACACAATTTTTTCATATTAAATCAGCGAAATTATCCTGAAAGGGTAATCCAAAATTAAAAAAAAATGTTGCCAATTCCCGGGCTTGTTTTCCCTACAGGGCTGTTTTGATGGCCAGTACTATTAGACAGAAAATATATGTATATGCATTGTACTGTATTGTTGCATACTTTTAGGCAGACACACTGATACACGTAGAAAAATTGGCTAATAAAAATGGTGGATCCACATCTATTTTTGGCCAAATTGTAATTTTGGTTAGTTACCGCACCTCGTCTGATATGCTGACATTTTTTCCCTAAATATAGTAAGTAAGATCCGAGGCAATGCCTTTCACAAGACCGAAAAAGCCTTCAAGTTAGTTACTAGAATACAAAATTGTCTCGTTAAATATTCGTGTCTTTCGAAAGACTGTGGGGAGTTGATAGAGTTGCCCTCTAAGACTTTTTGTTCACTGTTGTCACTGCTGTCATATGTATTAGGCATATGATTTTTGTTAGTTAAATTTTAACATGAGAAAAGGATGAGGAGTAATAGAAAACGAACAAAAATAATGTTATAGTCAAAATTTGTTACAAAAAGTTCCCGCAGGGTATTTCGAGAAAGAAAAAACCTGTGTATATTTGTACTGGAAAAGCCTTACAGATGCCTAGAGAATTTTATGTCAACCGAAGTACTATGACTACGACCAAAAATTAGTTTAAAATTTTTATTTTTATATTTTTTTATTCAGTACATCTGGAATTTTCGTTATATGTCTGGTGGCCAAAATATAAATAAGGACGCGATATTTTGACACGATTTGGCAAATTTGTTATTGTTTATTAAATTTCTATTAATTTTTTGTAAAAGCTTAGCTCGTTATGTATCAAAAACAATATAAGTCCGAATTTCAAACCGTGTTTAAAAATTTGGAAAAACATTCTACAAAATTGCTTCAAATTTCAAAACTTCTTAATCAGAATTTTTGGAAAAAAATCGGTATGCAGTTTTATAAGCTATTAAATTTCAGTCTAATGAAGTGCAAGTTTGAAGTGGAGAGAAACGACTGTGGTTCTTTGGCAATTTATCGTCGACGTCGTTCGGCATTTTTTTCTATGCTTTAAGTTTTTTTTATAGGTCAAAAATGGGCAAAACATTTAAAAAAAAAATTTTGCGGCAAGTCCTACTACTTTAAGCTTGAATTTTATTATACTAAATTTAAAATGGCTACAAAACTGCATACTCAAAATATTTCTCAGAAATCGAATTAAAAAGCCCGAAATTTGTATGAAACTTTGTTGCATTTTCCCAACTTTTTTACAAAGTTTGAAATTTGGACTTGTATAGCTTTTATTCGATAACGAGCTATACTTTCATAAAAAAAAAACAATAAACTAAAGAAAAATATCCGAATAAAAAAAAAA
>NW_023483185.1:0-1694 GCF_013731165.1 Rhagoletis pomonella | reverse complement strand
AAGATCGTTGCTTAAACATAGTTGTTTTCCAAAGAATTCTTCATTCTCATTCTTTTGGTTGTTTCTGAATGTGGAGAACCAGTAACGTCAACAGCGTTATTCGATTTTAGTTCTTGTAATTCATTTTTGATACTTTCTTCTGTGACTTAGAGCTGGGATACTATCGATAGTTTCGATGGTTGAAAACTGTCGCTACTATCGATAGTTTTTGAAAACTATCGATGTCGGTTTTAGCGAAACTTCTCTCTGTACATCCCTTTTTTTATCCAAGAAAATTTACAATACAGTCGGCAAAAAAAAAATTATTTATTGGAATTTTTAGCAACTATAAGCTTACAGTGAATTACAGTAAAATTTAATAAGCTATATAACCGCTTACACAAAATTTTTATAGAAATTCGAATTAAAACGCTTGAAATTTTACAACTGTACAACTGTATTTAAGTCCTCTTTCATTTGATACCAAACTTGTTCAATTTGGATAAGCGGTTTGTTTATTGTCCGGTAAGGACTTTTAGTTGAGAATAAAAAATCTTTGGCCAAGTTTAACTCGTAAAGAAAATAACTGTTACTTTCGGTCCCTCCAATATTCGCATTCGCAAAAGATCCGCACTGATTATTGCGAATGCGAAAGCGAATGCGAATGTTAAAATTAATGCCGAAGCTCCGCGGTTGCGAATGCGAATATTCGCAACAGCCCTGGTTAGTATATTTGGAACCAGCGACCTAAATACACCCCAGAAATATGAATGCTGTTCTTTACATATTATTATTAAAGACCAGTTCGATTATCAACAGAACAATTACAATTTTGTTAAAAAACAGATAAGTTTGAGAGTAACCATAAATTAAAGGGCTGCCTGAGATGTTATTTGACTTTGTCGTTTGCCTTTAATATCCACCAAACATTTTTGCTGAGCCCTGAATTTTTAACAATAATCCGTCTTATTTGACCAGTGTGCTTTGTGTCACATGGGGGTCGATGCGCGGGCTCTTGCAATTAAAATAAACGTTGATTAATTACAGGCTTGTTGCTAACCTCATGATACAATATATTTTCACTATCACCAAAGGATTTGGGAAAAATAAAATTTTCGACCCGCCCTAATATACATATGTACATATCACCATATTACCTTAATTCAAAAGGCCGTAATCGAAAATACGACCATGCATTTGTCTAGTTTTGTTCTACAATTGTGATTTTAGTTATATGAAATTTGTTCTAGAATTGTAACCAAATCGTTAAATTGTAACAGAAAAGATAAGCTTTCGGCAGCGGGCGTGTTTAAAATTGAATAAATATCGAACATCTGATTGCAGTTTAAAAACGCGTTGTAAAAATAAAAAACTACTAGTCTCATAAGGGTACTAATGGAGGTCAATTAGTTTCGACTCATCCCTTATGGGTATAGTTGGAGATCAATTAGTCTCCAACTCATCTCTAACGGGTACTATTAACGATTTAATGATATGTACGCACATAGTCAATCAAATTTCATGTGCGGCGTTGGCACACAGAGAGAGTGTTCGCCTGACAAAACTGAGCACCCCGGTTCGAATCTCAGCTGGCGCTAATTTTTATTTGTATTTTTTAAAAGTGACTAGTCGCTTTTTATACCCGTTCGGGTATAAAGTTGAGCAATTAAGATCGTTGCTTAAACATAGTTGTTTTCCAAAGAATTCTTCATTCT
>NW_023483184.1:0-1694 GCF_013731165.1 Rhagoletis pomonella | reverse complement strand
AAAGGTGTTCTCTGCAAAAGGCGTTCCGCCCCTCTTCTTCGCAACACAGAAAGGAGAATTCTACTGAGGGTTATAATCCCTACACAGAGAAATTTACGTTTTCAAATTTGCATGGAACGTTTTATTTTTAAAAACGTTTTGACCCAGGTTTTGAACCTACAATATTTATTTTAGTTTTGTGAAAAAAACATCCTCAATTCATATACTAAAACGTATTTTTTAGTTTTTAAAATGAACATTTTGAAATCGCTTTTTAAAACGATCGTTTGATAATAGAAAATTCTCATGTTCAGATGAGATTCTAAAATGTTTATTTTATATTCCAAAATACATACATATGTATACGTTTTCAAATATAATTTTGAATTTCTGTTCTAATTAAAACACAGTCATTTGATATTTAAAAATATACATTGTCATACATTTATTGATATGTGTACATTAGAGTGGCCTTTTTGTTGTATGAAAAATTTGAAATGCATGAATCCAAAAGTTTTCGTACAGAATAATGTGAGGTTGGGGATATAAAGAAATACGTCATTAATTTAAAAGCCTTCAGGTGATTCCTAGAGGTTCCGGGTTGAGCTTTTTCGACCAACAATGTCGAAATTATACCAACTTCTTTTATTTTCCTTTTCTTTTTTTAAGTATATATTAGAAAAATTCTACATTATGCTTTATTTAAAATGATATTAAATATTATTATTATTAGATATTAAATAATATATTGATATAAATGATGATTTCATATTTTTCTCAGCTTTAATATTATCGTGTACCATGGTTTTTCAATCAATGTCAGACTTTTTGAGCACTTCAAAAAGGTAAATGTATTCAGTTTTCAATAAAAAACAGTTCAGGAATTAAAAATTGGGTTTCATGGTCGTAAAAGATGAAAATTTAAAATAATAATTTCAATTTCAACATATTTCCTATAAAAAAATCAAAATGATCAACCCGGAACCGCTCGGAATTTCCGGATCCGGAAAAAACAAATTTCATATTTATTTTCCTTGCCAACATCATGTTCCATGTACAGTGATCCAAATATAAACCGGGACACGACAAGCAAGTTTTGACTATTTTTCTTTAGTCAATTTTATGTTTATTATTTTTTATGAAAATATAGCTGACTACTTAAAAAATACCATTTAAATCCAAACTTCATATTTTATTTTTTTATTTGTTTAAATATTATGAAAATCCTGCAAATTTTCACGAAAATGTTTAACATTTTAATCAGCATCTTTAGAAACTTAAAATTTTAGTATAATAATTAAAGTAAAAATTCAATTTACTTACGTACGTAAAAAATCCTGACGTCAGAGAGAAAAACTGAAAACGCAGTTTTACTACATTTGGCCCCCAGTTTTGTGAATATATTGATTTTTTCGTGTGTAAAATTGACTGTCGCACGGTGTTATCTGAATACAATTTTTTGCCCCTTGAAGCAACAGCATTGACTTTATCGGCCCATATAGAAATTGTTGAGAGCTGAAGAAATATTAAACGCTGTAAATTTTTCAACTGTGAGCAATAAGCCAAAATCACTTTTTAGCAAAACACACAGCTTTGTTGTATTAAAAAAATATTGTACGCCAAATTGAATCCGGTAATTCAATTCATCCGATTGAAAAATATACAGTGCCTGAAATTTCTACCAAGTTCGTGCCTATTACATGTTTAAGAATATA
>NW_023483183.1:0-1695 GCF_013731165.1 Rhagoletis pomonella | reverse complement strand
TATATAATTGCTCAGTCATACGACTTAGTTAGGACGATCTGGTGTAGCTACAGTATTGAGTTGTATATCAAATTAAAGTGCAAGCTCCATAGGTTATTCAAAAATTATCAGAATTCAAATCGGTGAAGTAGGTGACAAAATATAAGCATTTAAACATTTTCTTGACTCACTCTCAACGTATCTATATATAATTGGTCAGTCATACGACTTATTTATGGCGGTCTGGTGTAGCTACAGAATTCAGTTGTATATCAAATTAAAGTGCAAGCTCCATAGGGTATCCAAAAATTGTCAGATTTCAAATCGGTGAAGTAGATGCTAAAATATAAGCGTTTAAACATTTTCTTGACTCATTCTCAACGTATCTATATATAATTGCTCAGTCATACGACATAGTTAGGGCGATCTGGAGTAGCTACAGATTTGAGTTGTATATCAGTTTTAAATCAGTGGTTGAATTTTTGTACTGAAAGTGTTAAGAAAGTTTTAGTTTAAAAGCGTGATACTAAATGCCTTTCACCATGAAACGGCGCCAATTTTAAAAGAATATTGCGTTTCAGACTACGGCTAATAAAGCCCTTGGTCGCATATTGTGAGAGTTTGGACTATACCTTAAAAATTACTGTTTTCTCACGGGCCACTGTACGAAGCTATGAGCAGAGTAAGGCCCTTTAATAACTTAAAAATTATCTTTGGTTATCACAGAATTGAGTTGTATATCAAATTAAAGTGCAAGCTCCATAGGTTTTTCAAAAATTATCAGATTTCAAATCGGTGAAGTAGGTGACAAAATATAAGCATTTAAACAATTTCTTGACTCACTCTCAACGTATCTATATATAATTGCGCAGTCTTACGACTTAGTTAGGGCGATCTGGTGTAGCTACAGAATTGAGTTGTACATAAAAATAAAAATCAAGCTCCACAGGTTATTCAAATATTGTCAGATTTAATATCGGTGAAGCAGGTGACAAAGTATAAGCATTTAAACATTTTCTTGACTCACTCTCAACGTATCTATATATAATTGCTCAGTCATACGACTAATTTAGGGCGGTCTGGTGTAGCTACAGAATTGAGTTGTATATAAAATTAAAGTGCAAGCTCCATAGGTTTTTCAAAAATTATCAGATTTCAAATCGGTGAAGTAGGTGACAAAATATAAGCATTTAAACATTTTCTTGACTCACTCTCAACGTATCTATATATAATCGCGCAGTCTTACGACTTAGTTAGGGCGATCTGGTGTAGCTACAGAATTGAGTTGTATATCAAAATAAAAATCAAGCTCCACAGGTTATTCAAATATTGTCAGATTTCAAATCGGTGAAGTAGGTGCTAAAATATAAGCCTTTAAACATATTCTTGACTCAATCTCAACGTATCTATATATAATTGTTCAGTCATACGACTTATTTAGGGCGATCTGTAGCTCGTTTCTGTAACTCTTCTCTACCGATTATTTCTCTACTGTTAGAGAATATACGTCATTCTCTACTACTCATTAGCAGTAGAGAACAGGGCGACGAATTCATATCTCAATCCGCCTTAGTAGAGAATTGTTACAGAAACGAGCTACTGGTGTAGCTACAGAATTTAGTTGTATATCAAATTAAAGTGCAAGCTCCAAAGGTTATCCGAAAAGTTGTCAGATTTCAAATCGGTGAAGTAGGTGCTAAAATATAAGCGTTTAAA
>NW_023483182.1:0-1695 GCF_013731165.1 Rhagoletis pomonella | reverse complement strand
TGTTTCTCCGCCATAAGTTTATAGTTTTTAAACGCGGAAAAAACTTCATCTCTTGACTTCAAAAAATATACGCAAACATATCGTGACATATCGTCAATGAACGTTACAAAATAACGCGATCCTTCAAGTGACTTCGTACTCATTGGCCCGCATATATCAGAATGAATAATCTGACATAAATTCTGTGCTCTATTTTCCGTTACGCGAGGAAATTTTTTAACGCAAATTTTACTTTTTGCACATGTTACACACTGGCCGTCGAAATTTCTTTGTTTATCTTTAATTTGTAGTCCACGAACTAAATCTTTACTAATCATTTCAGACAAGCTTTCAAAATTAAGATGACCAAACCGATTGTGCCATTTTACCAATTCATTGTTGCTGCGAGTAACATTAAAACACTTGTTCCTTATAGTTTGAAAGACAAATAATCCACCTTGTTCTTTAGTTTTCATTAAACCCGCACCGTTTTTGCATTTGATTATTACATGCATATTTTCAAAAATTACTGTCAGACCGTTACACACAGCTTTACTTACTGAGAAGAAATTACTTTTCAGAGAAGGCACATAAAGTACATTCTGAAGCTTTACATTGTAGTCACCAACCTCTAGTAACACGTCTCCAATTCCTCTAGCTTCAATGCTATGATCACCCGCAAGTGCAATTTTTTCTAAACGATCTTTAAACGATACAAACAAGCCACGATCGCAACACAAATGGCTGGTAGATCCACTGTCAATAACCCAAGAATCGCGATTTAAAATATTCGCCGAAACAGACGCTAAAATATTAGAACATGATTCTTGATTTCTTACATACTCCTTCTTGGATTCTCTGCACTTTGCAGCAAAATGCCCGCGACGACCACAGTTATAGCATTTTACATTTGAACGCTTGTTATTATCACCTTTCCTGTTGCTCTTATCACAACTGCTGCTTTTGGCGTTATTACCATTTTTCCGAACCCGTGCGGCAAACACCTGCTCTTGCTCTCCTTCTTCTCCACGTTCTCCAATATCTTTCCTTCTTTCACCTTCTTCTAGCAGTTTCACCTTCAAAACGTTAAGCGGTAGTAAGGTGTCACGCGTTTCAATCGCCACGACAAAATTATCGTAACTCTTCGGTAAACTTGAAAGCAAAATGATTGTCAACATTTCTTCTGGGACTATTACGCCGATCTCGATCAATTGCTCCGACACCGAATAAAACTCGTTGATATGGTCCTTGATACTCGCTCCTTCCGACTTACGGAGATAAAGTAATTTTTTAAACAACGATATCTTACGCGCTGGTCCTTGTGGCTGATATATGTCCTTCAGCCTATTCCAAGCTTCCTGAGAGGATTTACAATGCTTCACGTAATTTAGCTGCGAAGGCTTCATGCTGAGGATAATGCTCGCAAGAGCTTTTTCATCCTTTGCGTCAAACGCCGAAGAATCTGCTACCGTTGCATCATCGTCCTTCACGACTTTCCCACATACGATTGGCCACAATTCCGCATGGATCAATACGCTCCTCATATGTATTGCCCACGACTCATAATTGGAATCATCCAATTTGTCAATGGAGTACAAACCACCAGTGCTCATCTTTAAAATTGATTTCCCAAAAACGATTATCCCTTTATAGGCGTCGGCCCATAACCTATTAGAAGTCCAAGGATCGTATGGAAATAAAACTAGCTAAAGTTTT
>NW_023483181.1:0-1695 GCF_013731165.1 Rhagoletis pomonella | reverse complement strand
ACTCTGCTGTCGGCACCGGCGTGTACGTTGACAACTCGTCCTAACCTCCATTCGGTTGGGGTTAAGTTGTCTTCCTTGATGACGACCAGGTCACCAGGTTTAATATTTTCCTTGGGATGTTTCCACTTAATGCGTTTTTGAAGTTCAGTTAGATATTCTGTTTTCCATCGCTTACAGAAGGTTTGATTTAGTGCTTTGAGTTTTTGCCACCGATTCACTATGGAGGCAGGAGTTTAATTAACGTCTAATTCTGGTGGGGCTAGAAGATGTCCACCAATGAGAAAATGGCCTGGAGTAAGCGGCTCCAGGTCAGTAGGGTTATTTGAAGAGGGACTCAGTGGCCGTGAATTGAGGCACGCCTCAATACGGCATAAAAGAGTACTAAGCTCTTCAAAGGTGTATTTGTGGGCGGACGCAATTTTTCTAAAGTGCCTTTTGAAGCTTTTTACGCCCGCTTCCCACAGTCCTCCCATGTGAGGCGCTGCCGCGGGTATAAAGTGCCACGTCAGCATTTGATGATTGTATTTCGAAATAGTTTTTTCTCGGGTTTCAGACAGAAAAGCTTTAAACTCAGATCGTAAGGATCGTGAGGCTCCGACAAAGTTAGTGCCGTTGTCGGAGTAGATATTTCTCGGACATCCTCTTCTAGCTACGAACCGTGCAAATGCCGCTAGAAAGGATGGGGTACTAAGATCACTAGTAGCTTCTAAGTGAATCGCTTTAGTCGTGCAACAAACAAATAAACAGACATACCCTTTAGAAAATCGACAACCTCTGCCGCGGTAACTTTTAACATCAAAAGGTCCAGTAAAGTCTACCCCCGTATTTGTGAAAGCGCGAGTAAATGTAGTGCGTTCCTGAGGAAGGGTTCCCATAAGTTGAGTTTGTGACCGTTTTTTAATGATAATACATGTCTTACAATTATGGATAGCAGACCTGATCATGTTCTTGACTTTGGGAATCCAGTATTGGGTACGGATGAGGCGTAGCATCAGTTGATTTTCTCCATGCAAGGAGACCTTGTGAATAAACAACACAATAAGGCGGGACAACCTGCTGTTATACGGGATAATACTTGGGTGGCGTTCGTTGTATGCTAAGTCCTGGGATGCTCCAAGGCGACCTCCGGCTCTGATGATGTCATGTTCATCGATGAACGGATTAAGCGGAAGGATTTCACTCTTTGCCTCGATTGGTTTTTTAGACTTCAAGTTTGCGTATTCTTCACCATAACGATGCTTCTGGTAGATTTTTATCAGGGTCTGTGTCGTTGTTTTAATTTCATTAAATGAAATTAAACAAGAGTTTTCCTGAAATTAAGCTTTTGTTTTCGAATGAGTTCTTCGATAAAATCTCATAACATATGATAAAACTCTCAAAGCTCTCGGTAGATCGGAAAAACGGTCAAGAATATCGATATTATTTGCTCTTGTTGTCGCATAAGTGTGTGCTCTTTTTTCTTCGACTTGTATGATAGTATGTTCCTTGAGCGGGCCACTTGGAGTTGTCTTCTTGCAGCCAAGAAGGTCCCTGCCACCACAAAGAATTGTTGACCAATTCTGACGCAGGTAGTCCTCTGCTAGCCAAGTCGGTGGGATTTGAGGCCGAGTCTACGTGTAGCCAGTCCTTTTCCCCTACTTTTTCTACGATTTTCGTGATTCGGTGGGCGACGAAGGTTGACCAAGAACAAGGCGG
>NW_023483180.1:0-1695 GCF_013731165.1 Rhagoletis pomonella | reverse complement strand
AAACGCCGCTGTAAATCGTCTGAGAATACTTTCACACTCCGTAAAAAAGATCATTATTACTTTTTTAAAAATAACGATACAACTTTACAAGTTTGAAAAAAAAAATTTCTCAGTACCCTTTGACATATCCCAAAGAAGGATTTGTTATTTGTTTAACGTTTCTACCGATGAGCAGGGAGTTCCTTCACAAACCAGAAAAAATCATGGTAGGCCGAAAACCAGTCCTGATAAAATCCAAGAAGTAAAAGAGCATATACTTAGTTTCCCCACTATTTGTTCACACTATTGTCGCTCGTCAACTGCTCGTAAATACATACTTAGAAAGTCACTTAAGTGTAAAAAAATGTATGATTTGTATAGAGAAAAACACATTAAACATAATGTGTCTCTAAACGTTTATAGAGATGTTTTCAACTAATTTAATTTATCATTTTATAGTCCAAAAACAGATCAATGTGACCGCTGTGTTTTTTGTAAAATCAATGAAAAAGAATGTTCACAAGATAAGAAGCCACAATATTGTAAACATGTCGAGGAAAAACAATTTTGCAAAGCAGAAAGATAGAAGGATCGTCAAAATATTGATCCATCGCTAGCTATTTTCCGTTATGATCTCGAAAACGAAATCACTTTGCCTAAATGTTTTGCTTCAAACTTTTATTATCGGCGAAAACTTTGTGTATTTAATTTAACCGTAACATTAATTCAAGCAAATGGAGTTAAAGAAACCTATTGCGCTTTATGGGACGAGACTTGTGGTGGAAGAGGAGGAAAGGTCATCGCAAGTGCATTGATAAAGATTTTGGACGGCGTAGAGATAGATCACCCAGAAATAAAAACAAATTCATATGGAGTGACTCTTTTATTCCTAAAAAACCGAAATCAACTAACATCTACTGCTATATTGTTCTTTTTGAATAATTCTTCCATTACCAGTATTACACAAAAATTTTCAGAAACTGGGCATTCTTGTATTCAGGAAGTTGACTGTGTGCATAGCACTATAGATAAAACTTTGAGAAATATACAAATTCTTAGCCCACTTGCATTAGTACAAATTTAAAAAAATTTTAAATATCCTGAAGATTTCAAAATCTATTCACAAAACGCTGGACTTTTGAACTTTAACCTTGTGCCTTTTTCGAAAGTAAAATATTTAGAGTACAACAAAAATAATTTATGGAATATTGGATATAAAGTGAGTCACGAGGAAATTGATATTGACAATTTATTTCAGCAAACACTGCTTGTTTTATGGTAGCCGAAATCGGACAAAAATAAAATTAAAGACCTAACTGAAATGGTACCTTACCTCGAATGTGAGACTGACAAACAATTTTTTAAAGCAATACTATCACAAATTTAAATAAAAAATTTATGCGTATACCTTTAAATTTAATTAGTTTTAAGATGTAAAAACGAAAAAGAACTGAATTCATTTTTTGTTTTTGTTATAAATTGATACATTTATACTCTAAACTTTACAGAATATGATTAATGTACAAAACTGTTGAAAGAACTTTTTTAGTCTTTGTGTTTATTTTTAATAAATATGTATATTTCGTTGAAAATTTTGTTTTTGTTTTTTATTCAAATGTTACTGTTGGCACTAAAATCAATCAGGGTAATATATTTGCGGGGTTCGTAAGGTACTATAAAAGTCATATTATGAATTTTTGAACCGTTAAAAAACAG
>NW_023483179.1:0-1695 GCF_013731165.1 Rhagoletis pomonella | reverse complement strand
GTGTAAATACCATAATTTTAAACGCAGGTGGCAACCCTGTAAAAAAAATATATCCTTGCTACACATCTAGAGGGCAAGCCCTTTCATTTAACACCTCATCTTAGAAAATCGGGAGAACGGTGTAAATATCACAATTTTAAACGCAGGTGGCAACCCTGTCAAAAAAATATATCCTTTCTGCCCATCCAGAGGCCAAGCCCTCTCATTTGACACCTCATTTTTGAAAATCGGGAGAACGGTGTAAATATCACAATTTTAAACGCAGGTGGCAACCCTGTCAAAAAAATATATCCTTTCTACACATCCAGAGGCCAAGCCCTTTCATTTGACACCTCATTTTTGAAAATCGGGAGAACGGTGTAAATATCACAATTTTAAAAGCAGGTGGCAACCCTGTCAAAAAAATATATCCTTTCTGCACATCCAGAGGCCAAGCCCTTTCATTTGACACCTCATTTTTTAAATCGGGAGAACGGTGTAAATATCATAATTTTAAACGAGGTGGCAACCCTATTAAAAAAATATATCCTTTCTGCACATCCAGAGGTCAAGCCCTTTCATTTGACACCTCATTTTTGAAAATCGAATGAACGGTGCAAATCTTATGCAATTAACAAAATTGCCTTCGCACAGAATAGTATCTCTAGCTTCGCGAAGGAGAATCAATACAGAATATTTGATACGTTCACCTTCGCGTTCGCGAATATTTCCGAACCCTGGTTTGTTGTAATTTGGCTTTGTACTGATTGTCAAGGAGCGTATAATTTGTTGTTGTAATTTTTGTTTTTGTTCTGTTAACACCACCTTGTATAAATTCGCCTTGATTTCTAATGTGCAATACTTTGGTATTACTTCGTAAGCATGGATCATAATACCATGTGTAGAGGCTATTCAATCGTTATGAGCGAAAAAGTTTTGTATATTGATTATACTTGCAACTTAGAGCCAGGGCTACCAACTGGGCTCGAACCGTACCATTTTTGGCGTATTTTACATCAAATGGCACTTAATTCTTCAATTTGTCACAAAGTGCCAAAATGACACACTTGAAAAATAATAACATTTCAATACATTTTTGTGAAATACTCCTCCTTATATGAAAAGCGACTGTAATTTTAGTCCGATTTCAATAATTTTCAACGTTTTGCTTTTATGTGGCAAGCACAATAACCATACCGAGTTTGGTACAAATTGGTACAACGGTTACCTAGATACACATATGTGATCATAAGTGGGCGGTGCCACGCTAATTTTCCACAATTTTATCATAAATAAATTTCTTGGCGAAGAATTATTGCAAGCATGAATTTTGAATAAATTAGCTTTAATATTTACTGATTTATCGAGTATTTCGTATTTCTCTAAATTACCGTTATATGGGATGTGGGCGTGGTTATTGTCCGATATTTCCCATTTTTAATACCATCCGTCCTACTCCCGAAAGAAGTGCACGTACCAAGTTTCGATAAGATATCTCAATTTTTACTCGAGGTATCATGTGCGCAGACGGACGGACGGACGGGCAGACAGTCACCGCTTAATCGATTTCTCTTTTCATTCTGATCATTTATGTATACATTTGTCTATATCTATCTCGATTCGTTTTGCCTGTTACAAACAACCGTTATGTGAACAAAGTTATAATACCCTTGTGCACAAGTGCGCTCGGGTATAAAAATATCACATTTTGTGTGC
>NW_023483178.1:0-1695 GCF_013731165.1 Rhagoletis pomonella | reverse complement strand
GGAATGGAGGGTAAAAACCGGTGGGATTATTATTATTATTATTGCTTTGACCAGGGTTTGAACCCAGGTGCTGCTGAGTGGAAGCGCGCACTGCTTATCACTACACCACAGCGGCCGACCTTGCATATATGGTCCTATTATAGGCTACCAAACTCGCTAGGTGGGGCTGGGGTCGAGTTATTTATAAAAGTCGTATTTATGAACCGATTTCGTTCAAATTCAAAACGTGTGCTACTCTCATGATGAGAAATACGTATGCGTATGAGAAAGCATTTGCGATCTTGCACCTACCTCCGATTGACGAAATTGCGGTAAGATGCAAAGAAACCAGTTAATAAATATTAAGGTAAATTGTAAAAGTGGCAAATTGACAACGACAGATTCGACCACATCCTTAAAAAACGGAACACGGTAGGTATATCAATGGCTTCATTTGAACGATATTTTAGAGACTAATTTAGTCAATGTACGGGCAAACTTCTCATCCTGTTTAGTTTCCTTATAAGGACTTTTTTTGGCTTACATGGTTTACGGACCAATATTGAAGTTGCAAGAACATAGAAGAATATTACGCACGCTTGGCAGAGATCTCACAAGTGGAAATAAGACCATCGGTAAAACTCATGACCAGAGGTGGGCACTACCACAAACAAGCGTGAGCTAAAAGTGAGAATGTGTTAGTGTGCCTAATTCATTTTGCATGCTGTCGTGTTCTCATCGCTGCGCTCTCGCTTGTATGTATACGTGCGAGCGACGCTTACGCTCGTTTAGCATCTGCTAACTGATGTATGTAGTTACATCTTCTTGTTAACTTACATACATACTTGAATAACAACATTTAATGAAGTATGTATAGTTTAAAACCAAAATCGTAGCATTATTTAAACACATAAACAAGTAAAGAAAAACTTTATTAAAAAAATATTTAGTGCAATGGTATGTCATTTTTACATGAATTAAATTGTTTAAAAAGTCACAGTTGGACATACCATTTTGTACCAAATTCAAAATGATATTGTTTGCCACTTATGCTTATTTATTAATTTTTATGGTTTTTCAATCAATTAAAATGCAGTTCATTCCCTAACAAATACCATATAAACCTTAGCTTAAGATTTTGTAGAATACTTAAAAAAAAAAAAACTCATCATAATCTCAAACTTTTTTCTCAGAAGTGTTTTTTGAGTATACACTATAAAACCATTCAATTTTAGTGTAATAATGTGCATGTTTCAAGTGGCTAAAAGTTACCGTTGATCTTTTAGAATTTTTTTACCGAAGGTGTGTAGCGCTGCTACTGAATTTGAAAATACGTAAATATTTTAAGGAATTTTAAAAGAGCACTTAAAAGGGGAAAATTATAAATAAAATTGCAAATGGGGCACGAAAAGTTGAGGTACTTAGGCGGGTTGAGTAAATAAGCGGGGAGGTACTTAAGAGAGGGATTTTCTTCTGATTATATTAAAAAATTCACGTTGTCCAAAAATGTTGGTTACTTAAGCGGGTTAGGTACTTAAGCGGGGGGGGTACTTAAGCGGGTTTCACTGTATATAATAGAATGCATAAGTATGTGTAACCTATCGAAAGTATATATTAATGCGGAGCATATACATAACATTTCTCTCCCCACTAATTTTGCAATGTTTACGTTGATATTCATTTTAAAAGGTAATTATAAGTTTTACATTTTCATCG
>NW_023483177.1:0-1696 GCF_013731165.1 Rhagoletis pomonella | reverse complement strand
TGAGATGTCATTTACACGGGTCGATTTTGGTTGAACGACAAAAATCTACTAGAAAATCGATCCGTGTAAAGGCGCCTTAATCCAGCGAGCAATTATCATTAAAGTTAAAATGCCTTGGTTAAAATTAATAAACAGTTATTTCATTCTTTCTTTACCGGGACAGTTGTTACATCGGTGGGCAACGACGCAATTACAGAACTTTAGACAGAGCAATATTTTTCGATCGGGTTCAAATCGGGCGATTGTGAGGGCCTATGCACGAATTCAAGTGTATTTGCAAAGTTGCTGTAGCTCACCAATGTAACAATCGTGTCGATAAAAAGGTAAAATATAACTTTTAGTTTGCTATTAGAAATCCCACCTCCTTTCTATTTGAAGAGTAAATTTGTTGATGCAACAAAACGGAGCAGATTTTCAGTTGAGCGAAGTAGAGGACTAGGTTTCAAATTTTTTCGACAAAACGGAAAAATCTACTCCTATCGGAGCGAAGTCCGAACGATGGCTTATTGTGTATATGAGGAAAATGTATGCTCTTTGTTTGGTACACAAAGTCAGTAATACCGCAGCCGTACTGCGATGAACATGATATCGCAACTTTTCATACCCTTCCTCCCGTAAACTGTTTTTCCCTTTCTCCAGCCCGCGCTCGCACTTTCGCTACTGCGCGGGCAAAAAAGTGGCCATGTCTGGCTTAAACAATACTTTTAAAGGGGTTGCCACCTGTTTGAAAAGTCGAATTTGTTTTACTTATACGAAAGATACATAAATGGAATATCGAAATATTAGTGTCAAACGAAAGAGTTTAAAGAAAACTATAGGCTGATA
Organism: Rhagoletis pomonella; assembly: GCF_013731165.1. Classification (NCBI taxonomy): domain Eukaryota; kingdom Metazoa; phylum Arthropoda; class Insecta; order Diptera; family Tephritidae; genus Rhagoletis; species Rhagoletis pomonella. The sequence goes on along the minus strand of NW_023483177.1, from coordinate 871 downwards.
ATATTTTTAATTAGAGTTGCAATCTATTTTTTTTTGAAGGTCATCACATCTGCACCGTTATTTAGAATTTCCGAAATCAGAAGTGAAATTATAGAACTGGGATTCTACATAGATGTGCACAGGTTTTATTTTTTGAAGTTACAGGGAGATTTGAAATTTGATGAAATGAAAATCGACACCATGCGAGACCTCTCATAACTGAGAAATGGTTTAGATTAATCTTTAGGAATATTTTTAGAGGTTTTTGAATAATGTTCCACCTGTTTCAAAAGTTTAAGCAAATGCTGGCAAAAAATAAAACTCAAGAAATAACGATTATTTTCCGAGCCAAAAATAAAACTAAAAACGTAACGACTTTTTCCGAGCAAAAAATAAAACTTAAAACGTAACCATTATTTTCCGAGCAAAATATAAAACTTAAAACGTAACCATTATTTTACCATTATTTAACGATTATTTTCCGATAAAAACAAAAAATTACCATTATTTTCCGAGCAAAAAGTAAAACTTACAACGTAAAGATTATTTTCCGAGGAGAAAATGAAACTCAAAACATAACGATTACACTATGCGACAGTCAAAATCGGGATGGGATGAAACCAAAGGGAAATGTTATATCGGTCAAAAACAAGTTATACGTGGCCCGGCGTTTCGCTGGGTCACGTCTAGGAATCGAGATATATCGATTTGAAGTTAGTAACTATCATATAGGGGAAATTGTCACCCTTGGTGGTCTTTTTTTTTGACATAACTCGAGAACCACTAGTCCGATTTTGCTCAAACAAATTTAAAAAAATTAAAAATTACAATTCCTTTAATCTGTTAATATAACGTTTTTCTATATACTCAACAGTTTTGCCGGTAAAAATAA
>NW_023483176.1:0-1696 GCF_013731165.1 Rhagoletis pomonella | reverse complement strand
AGTTGACTCAAAGTCAGCTTGCTTTTAGCAGTCTACTCTACGTTCTATTTCCTACTCCTTCGTTCATTGAGTGCCTGTGTGTCTGTCTTTGAGTTTGTCTATTGCTTACAATGCTTGTTGGTTTTTGTTTTTATTTGCATTTTTATACCCGAGCGCACTTGTGCACAAGGGTATATTAATTTTGTTCACATAACGGTTGTTTGTAACAGCCAAAACGAATCGAGATAGATATAGACAAATGTATACATAAATGATCAGGATGAAAAAAGAAATCGATTAAGCCATGTCTGTCTGTCCGTCCGTCTGTCCGTCTGTCCGTCTGTCCGTGTACACGATAACTCGAGCAAAAATTGAGATATCTCAACGAAATTTGGTATGTAGGTTTCCCTTAATCCAAGGTAGGTTGGTATTGAAAATGGGCGAAATCGGACTTTAACCACGCCCACTTCCCATATAACGGTAATTTCCAGAAATACGAAAACTGCGATATTTTAGTAACTACTGAAGATAATTCACTCAAAATTGATATTTAAAATAATTTTTAGACGAAAAATAAGAATATTATAAATTTTTGGAAAATGGGCGTAGCCACGCCCACTTATGGTTACATGTGTATATCTTGGTAACCGCTAAACCAATTTCTTCCAAACTTGGCACAGTTGTTGGCCTTGGTACAGCATAAAGAACCGCCGAAACTTTTTAAAATCGGACAATAACCACGCCCACATCCCATATAACGGTAATTTAGAGAAATACAAAATCTTCGATAAATCATTAAATATTGAAGCTAATTTTTTCAAAATTGATGCTTGCAACAATTCTTTACCAAGAAATACGTTTTTGGTAAAATTTTGGAAAATGGGAGTGGCACCGCCCACTTATGATCACATATAAGTATACCGGTAACCGTTCTACCAATTTGTACCAAACTCGGTATGGTTATTGTACTTGCCACGTGTAAGCAAAACGTTGAAAATTATTGAAATCGGACTAATATAACGGCCGATTCTCATATAACGGTAAATTTAAGAAATGCTTGAAACTTCAATATTTCGAAATTGAAGGACGCTAATTTACTCAAAATTGTTACAACTCGGCTTACCATCTAGCGGAAGGTTTCGGAAGGGTGAAAAAACATATATTTAATACTTGCGCCGGGTATTTAATGTTCGGCTCCGCCCGAACTTAGCCTTTCTTACTTGTTTCTCCTATTTTTCTTCTGCCATCAGCAACTACTTTCACTTCATTGCCTCGATATCCGGCAATGACACAACGACAACAATCTGACAACGCAACTTCTGCTTCATCTTGAGCTCCATTTCCATCTACGGCAAATTGGCGCGTGATGCTGTGATGCTTTGTTGGATTTTTGTTTTTAGCTTCATCTCACTTCTTCTCGCTGCCTCCGCCTGTACTGATATTCAATTGTGATGTGTGTCGCGTAGATCTGATCAATGGCTTACGTGATATTTTTCTGGCACAAATAAACGTGCGCCCACTCGCCTCTAACTCCCAGTGGAGTTTCGGTGACCCAACCCGTAAGCTACTACATACGTACTAGTACATAAGTACATACATCGTGCAACGAAGTAAAGCTGCAGTAAGCTGAGTGCGAGTTCGTGGATATTGGAATCGATAGCTAGTAAATGATACTTTTGCTGCATGTAAAGTATGGGAGTTTACACAACTTGGAATT
>NW_023483175.1:0-1696 GCF_013731165.1 Rhagoletis pomonella | reverse complement strand
AAACGCCGCTGTAAATCGTCTGAGAATACTTTCACACTCCGTAAAAAAGATCATTATTACTTTTTTAAAAATAACGATACAACTTTACAAGTTTGAAAAAAAAAATTTCTCAGTACCCTTTGACATATCTCAAAGAAGGATTTGTTATTTGTTTAACGTTTCTACCGATGAGCAGGGGGTTCCTTCACAAACCAGAAAAAATCATGGTAGGCCGAAAACCAGTCCTGATAAAATTCAAAAAGTAAAAGAGCATATACTTAGTTTCCCCACTATTTGTTCACACTATTGTCGCTCGTCAACTGCTCGTAAATACATACTTAGAAAGTCACTTAGGTGTAAAAAAAATGTATGATTTGTATAGAGAAAAACACATTAAATATAATGTATCTCTAAACGTTTATAGAGATGTTTTCAACTAATTTAATTTATCATTTTATAGTCCAAAAACAGATCAATGTGACCGCTGTGTTTTTTGTAAAATCAATGAAAAAGAATGTTCACAAGATAAGAAGCCACAATATTGTAAACATGTCGAGGAAAAACAATTTTGCAAAGCAGAAAGATAGAAGGATCGTCAAAATATTGATCCATCGCTAGCTATTTTCCGATATGATCTCCAAAATGAAATGACTTTGCCTAAATGTTTTGCTTCAAACTTTTATTATCGGCGAAAACTTTGTGTATTTAATTTAACCGTAACATTAATTCAAGCAAATGGAGTTAAAGAAACCTATTGCGCTTTATGGGACGAGACTTGTGGTGGAAGAGGAGGAAAGGTCATCGCAAGTGCATTGATAAAGATTTTGGACGGCGTAGAGATAGATCACCCAGAAATAAAAAAAATTTCATATGGAGTGACTCTTTTATTACTAAAAAACCGAAATCAACTAACATCTACTGCTATATTGTTCTTTTTGAATAATTCTTCCATTACCAGTATTACACAAAAATTTTCAGAAACTGGGCATTCTTGTATTCAGGAAGTTGACTGTGTGCATAGCACTATAGATAAAACTTTGAGAAATATACAAATTCTTAGCCCACTTGCATTAGTACAAATTTAAAAAAATTTTAAATATCCTGAAGATTTCAAAATCTATTCACAAAACGCTGGACTTTTGAACTTTAACCTTGTGCCTTTTTCGAAAGTAAAATATTTAGAGTACAACAAAAATAATTTATGGAATATTGGATATAAAGTGAGTCACGAGGAAATTGATATTGACAATTTATTTCAGCAAACACTGCTTGTTTTATGGTAGCCGAAATCGGACAAAAATAAAATTAAAGACCTAACTGAAATGGTACCTTACCTCGAATGTGAGACTGACAAACAATTTTTTAAAGCAATACTATCACAAATTTAAATAAAAAATTTATGCGTATACCTTTAAATTTAATTAGTTTTAAGATGTAAAAACGAAAAAGAACTGAATTCATTTTTTGTTTTTGTTATAAATTGATACATTTATACTCTAAACTTTACAGAATATGATTAATGTACAAAACTGTTGAAAGAACTTTTTTAGTCTTTGTGTCTATTTTTAATAAATATGTATATTTCGTTGAAAATTTTGTTTTTGTTTTTTATTCAAATGTTACTGTTGGCACTAAAATCAATTAGGGTAATATATTTGCGGGGTTCGTAAGGTACTATAAAAGTCATATTATGAATTTTTGAACCGTTAAAAAACAG
>NW_023483174.1:0-1696 GCF_013731165.1 Rhagoletis pomonella | reverse complement strand
GTGAAAATTAAAAAGATCGGGTAACTATAACCTATAGCTCCCATACAACTGATTGTTCAGATATGAGATTTTTCGTTATAATTCATCCATTTATGTAGCTAGGACCATGAAATTTCGCGCTGTTTGCACTCATTATCAACAGAAGACTTACAGTGAAAATAGCAAAGATCGGGTCACTATAACCTGCAGACCCCATACAACTGATTGTTCAGATATGAGGTCTTTTATCATAACTCCTCCATTTATGCAGCTAGGAACATGAAATTTCGCACCACTTTCACTCATTATTTACAGAATACTTACAGTGAATATAACAAGGATCGGATGACTACAACATATATCTTCCATACATCTGATTGTTCAGATATGGGATTTTACGGTAAAACTCCTTTATTTGAACAGCTAAAACCGATAAATTTCGTAAGATATTTTATAAATAATAATACAAAGTCTACTGAGAAAATCATCAAAATCTATGCTGTATAAGCTTTATCTCCTATAGCACTGATTGTTCAGATACCAGTTTTTGCCATATATCTCCTTTATGTAGGAAACTAAACCCAATAAATTATGTTACCGGTTTACATACCGATCACATAGCAGTGAAAATCACTTAGATTGGTGCCATATAAAGTATATCTTCCATACCTCTGATTGTTTAGATGCGATTTTTTATATAAGTATGTAACTCCTCTATCGATGTATGCAGATGTATTCTTCTTCTCTTCTTAATTGGCGCTGTAACCGCCTAAGCGCTTTTGGCCGAGTCCAAAACAGCACGCCAGTCATTTCTCTTCTGTGCTAACTGACGCCAATTGAAAATGTCAAGTGAAGCCAAGTCCTTCTCCACCTGGTCTTTCCAAAGCAAAGGAGGCCTTCCTCTTCCTCTGTTACCAGCATCGCGGCCCGCGTTGAATATTTTCATAGCAGGAGCGTTTCTGTCCATCCGAACGACATGGCCAAGCCAGCGGAGCCGCTGAATTTTAATTCGCTGCACTATGTCTATATCGTTGTAAAGCTCATACAGCTCATCGTTAAATCGTCTGCGATATTCGCCATCACCAACGCGTAAAGGTCCGTAAATCTTTCGCAGAATCTATCTCTCGAAAACTCCAAGAGCCGCCTCATCGGATGCTTTCATTGTCCATGCAGATGTATTCAAAAGCAGTAATCTGTCAAAGTAAAATTTGCAGATGTTCATGAAAGGTACGAAGCCTTCGGCATAGCCGAAGACAGCGCTGCTCTTACTTGTTTTTTTTTTAATTTCTATAGCTCAGCGGCATTTAATGGTATCACCTTGTCCAAAATGGGGATTTTCTCAGCATTAAATGCTCTACAAGAGTGTCCACTGCGGCGAAGTCGTAACTCACACCGGCGAGGTAGTACGGGCCACTAAACCTGATTTGGGTATTTCCAACAAAATTTCACGATGGGACCGAAAAAAAAAAATAGTCGCAAAAAAAAGCACCCTAATGCATACATATGTATGTATATATCTAGGTGTTTATGCACATAAATACGTATGTACATATAAAACTGAAAGTGCAAGCTCAAGCTGTATTTAGATGACAAATATTTTAATTGGTTCTAAATGGCTAGTCCTGCCCAGGGTGGATATGACAAATAATAGAATTCTATTTACAAATTGAAATCACAAATAATATACCAAACGTGGAAACAATTGCTTTCATTTTTT
>NW_023483173.1:0-1697 GCF_013731165.1 Rhagoletis pomonella | reverse complement strand
GCTCCTGATGGTGTTGTAGCTCCTTCAGTGGTGATTCTGACACCAGGGATCGTGGTGTATCGTACTGTTGTTTCAACCGAAGGAACTTCGGTGGCCGGTCCAGGTGTAGTTGTGATTCTGGCCTCAAATGAAAGCGGTGTGGCAACTTCTGGTGGTGTTGTGGCGCCTTCAGTAGTAATTCTGACACCAGGAACCGTAGTGTGTCCTACTGTAGTCTCAACCGAAGGAGGTTCTGTGGCCTGACCAGGCGTAGCTGTGATTCTGGCGTCAGCTGAAGGTGTTGTTGCAACTGCTGGTGGTGTTGTGGCGCCTTTAGTAGTGATTCTAACACCAGGAATCGTAGTGTATCCTACTGTAGTCTCAACCGAAGGAGCTTCTGTGGCCGGGCCAGGCGTAGTTGTAATTCTGGCGTCAGCTGAATGTGTTGTTGCGGCTCCTGTTGGTGTTGTGGCTCCTTTAGTGGAGATTCTGACATCAGGAATTGTGGTATATCCTACTGTAGTCTCAACCGAAGGAGCTTCGGTGGCCGGACCAGGCGTAGTTGAGATTCCGGCTTCGCCTGAAGGGGTTGTTGCGGCTCCTAGCGGTGTTGTGGCTACTTCACTGGTCATTCTGACACCAGATATCGTAGTGTGTCCTACTGTAGTCTCAACCGAAGGAGCTTCGGTGGCCGGAGTAGGCGTAGCTGTGATTCCGGCTTCAGCTGAAGGTGTTGTGGCGCCTTCAGTGGTGATTCTGACACCAGTAATCGTAGTGTATCCTACTGTTGTTTCTGGTCGGAGCGTAGTTTTTCGAAACTCTGTCGCCTTTGTCGTACTATCGTATGACTCTGTCTCCGTTTCGGCTACTATATCAGTATAGCGTGTACGCATTTCTGTTTGGTTCGTCAAATACATTGTAGTGTATTTCATAGTCGTAGCAGTCGTGTCTGTACGGTCCAGGGGTATAAGTTGTGTCGTATTTTCTACGGTCGATGATGGAATATCAAATAGTATGGGAATACATTTGACGGTAGTGGTATTACCACTAAAACTATCAGCGCAAATACATGTTGCCACGCGATGTGCTTTCACAATACATAATGCAGACTCCGCACAAACGATTGTACAGGGATCAACGCATTGCCGGAGCGCACTACACTGTAACGTTTCATCGCAGTCCGCATCTTGTGTACAGTTGGCACCCGCCGCTGACGGAGTTGGAGGTAGACTAGTTGGTGTTATAGCTGCGCGCGTGTGTGTTGAGAGTTTGTGTTTTTACATTTTTTACATTTTGTTTCAATAGAGCAGATTTTGATTTTTTTTTATAATTTTGTGGCGTAGTGTAAATTTTTTTACATGTTGATAAGATAAAAAATATGTTAGATATAAGGTAAAATATATACAATTGTAAGTAAATTGTGTTGATTAGGGAAGGGATTGGGTTTGAGGGAGGGGGTAAATATACATACAATATTTACATGGTACTAGTGGCTAGGTAGATACAATTTGACTAGAACTGAGGAACATTCTTTTAGACCTGGGAGTAGAGGCACACCAAGGGGTAGTTAAGGTTAAAAAAAACCTTAAAGAAATATATATAGTAGCTTACTTGTTTGAGGTAGTGAGTTTTAAATTTTAGGTTTTAATGTTTAATATTTGTAAAATTTATAGTTACTTTTTACTTTTATTTATTTATTACAAATTAGTTAGCTACAC
>NW_023483172.1:0-1697 GCF_013731165.1 Rhagoletis pomonella | reverse complement strand
ATAAACTGAATACTTGATTGCGGTTTCCTTGTATATTGGAACCTGTACCCACTAACAAAAATTAAAATAAAATTTAGTTAGAATTAAAAAACGCGATTATTTAAAACGGAAGTTCCTTGCAAAGAATGCATACTTACTCGTTTGTCTGCCGCCAATATTATTAGCAGCGCCACCTACATCACTAAGTACACCTCCCAGTAGTCCTCCACTACCACCTGTTGCGCCGGAAAGCGTTTGAGTTACTGAGCTGAGAAGATTGACGCCTGCATTGACTTGAGGGCTGACATTGGCCAGATTCGAAACCGTGTTGCCATCACCAACAATATTGGCACCAGTATTTTCTGCACGTTGGTGTGTAAATCAGTAAAAAATTTGAAATTTTATCAAGCTTTTTATTTCACTTACGTCTTTGTTGGCCGCCAATACTATTTCCAGACGCACTTGAGCTGGATCCACGTGCAGTTGGAGTTCCCGCGCTGGCTTGCGGATTTTCTATATTAAAAAAGAGGGTATAGGGTAAATATAAAAGAAACTTGCATGGAAGTACAGCGCTGAATCCAATATAGGAATTCAAGAGTTCGAAGCCATAATCGTGGAAAGCAAATATTCTCATTTTAACTTGATAAGGACAGAGGTTGTCCAGGGAATACCATGAAAACTTAAACTAGATCATTATTTAGTTTGCCAAGTGCCATGATCCGACCACTTCAACTAACTTCAATGACTGAGAGCTCCTCAGGATAAGCTAGGACGTGCGATCGAAAATGTTTCTATCTTATCTCCGCTAACGCTAACTCCACCCCATTATCCCCTTGTATTCATACGGTCAGGTTAAGAATCTTACCGTTATAATCACTTCCTGTTTGTCCACCAGCAGCTCCACCAGTTGCACCAGAAACCGTTTGTGTCACGGAACTAAGTAGACCAATACCAGCATTCACTTGCGGATTGACATTGGCCAGACTTGAGACAGTATTACCTTGTCCAACTATTTGGGTGTCAGCTTGTTCTAAAATAAGATATAGAAGTTTTGAAAGCTGAATAAAGATTGAATCCTTCAATATATGTACGTATGTATGAATGTATTAAAGTAGTACTCGTTATGGTCGCTATTTGAGGGTCTTAGGTAGATAACTCCAAAACAGGGAGAACTTTTATTCAGTGTCTGTGTATGTCAAGGATGGCAACTTCATAAGTACATGTGCCGAGCCTTTGTAAATTGTATCGGCCTCTTATTTACATATGCATAGGGAAAAAAAGGTCATCAACTAGTCGTGCTCGGCTTTAAGTTGGCCAGCACAGCTCTAAAGACATACCTAATAGAAGACCGTCTCTTAAGTTTTCGACAGTTCATAGTCTAAAACAGTAACTTGTAATAAGCTTATTTTGTGAGTGTTTACAAGAGTAAGTATTATATTTAATTATGTATATATATTAGACATTTTACTTCAAACACACTCGTCCAAACGCTTTTTATAGAGCGCATATTATCACATATTATTTAACACAAAAAATATTTTCGAAACCCTGGCAGCCGATCCGAGCTCAACAGACCAACTGTGGGCAGCGGTTGTTCGTTTTACGAATTCTTTTAGCGAATCTATACAATTTGTTCCGAGAACAAAGCCTCCAAGCAACAAACAAAGTGGCGGATGGCAAAGCTAAGGTTACTTTGGACAATAGCTGGGAAAGAAAGG
>NW_023483171.1:469-1697 GCF_013731165.1 Rhagoletis pomonella | reverse complement strand
TCACAGGGAGTCAGTCTCGAGTTATGTAGACTCTAGACCTGTGAATGACGTTCTAGGCATACCGCCCCGGACACAGACGAGACGGAGCTTCATCTGCCTCGGGAGACACGAACGACATTAGCACAACTTCGCTCCGGCTACTGCAGCAGGTTAAACTCCTACCTGAGCAGATTGAATGAGGATGTGCCAAATGAGTGTCCGGCATGCGGAGAGACCCCACATGACTCGACACATATCTTCGCATACCCGGAGAACCCGACAACCCTAACGGCCTTGTCCCTGTGGACCAACCCCACAGAAGCTGCACTCTTCCTAGGGCTGCCGTTAGTGGAACTTGACGACAACGACTGAGATACCAACCGTCCTGGGCGGGGTTGTTTGAGCCGCTACAACAACAACAAAGTACAGAGCCGCAAAAAAGTCCTCAAGTCGCTAGCCGGCAGTACCTGGGGCAAAGACAAAAAAACTTTGCTGGCAACATACAAGGCAATAGGCCGGCCGGTTTTAAACTACAGACAGTACAAAACACAGCACTCAGGACAGCGACCGGATGCCTCCTGATGTCACCAGAACACCACCTCCATGATGAGGCGAAATGCTCCCAATTAGGAAGCATAACACGATGCTCTGCAAGCAGTTTGTGATTGGGAGCCACAGATGTGGCCACCCAAACAGACAGTTGCTTTCAGAGGAGCCCTCGCCAAGGCACGTCAGGAGGCATCTATATGAACTGACGGACGAAGTCCAGAGGTTCATTAAGCAGCCTCTGGGACCGTTCCCACACTGTCAGTAACCTAACGGCATTCACAGGTACTCAGTCTCGAGTTATGTAGACTCTAGACCTGTGCGACGGAGCTCCATCTGCCTCGGTAGACTAGAATAACAATAGCCTAACTTCGCTCTGGCTACTGAAGCAGGCTAAACTCTTACCTTAGTAGGCTAAACGCGGATGTGCGGAATGAATGTCCGGCATGCGGAGAGACCCCTCAGGACTCGAAACATCTCTTCGCATGCCCGGAAAACCCTACATCCCTAACGGCGTCGTCCCTGTGGATCGACCCCACAGAGGCACGCTTCTTGGGGCTGCCGTTACTGTAACTCGATGACAACGACGGAGATATCAACTGATCTGGGCGGGGTTGTTGTAGCCGCTACAACAACAACTAACTCCGAGTTTGCAGTTTTTTTACTACAATTTAATGGGCTGCAAAACTGCATACTCAAAAAA
>NW_023483171.1:0-369 GCF_013731165.1 Rhagoletis pomonella | reverse complement strand
TAAATTTGCAGAATTTTCTGGAGTTCTGCACATAGTTGAGGAATATACTTTTGTTTTTTTTGTCATAGAATGAACCATATTTTTATAAAAAATTGGCGGAAAAATAAAATGTATGCATATATTGTGAAAAAATTGCTGAGCCTATACCTTTTGCCGGCAGTGCATATATTTTACGAATGTACATACTTGAATACTTCCTCTTGCGGAATCTGCATTTATTTAAGAAAATAAATACTTATAACATATAAGTTTTACGAATGTACATACTAGAATGCTTCCTCTTGTGGAATCTGCATTCCCGCCGCTTGCATATCTTTCAATATTTGTTTATTTATTATATTTTTTATATTCGCATTAACATTTAGAAGA
>NW_023483170.1:0-1697 GCF_013731165.1 Rhagoletis pomonella | reverse complement strand
ATTCTCCTTTCTGTGTTGCCGCAAAAGGGGACCGGAAGTATTTTTGCACAGAACTTCTTTCTGCGTAGGCGGCCTTCGGCCGCACTTAAGAATTATAACCCTTACTAAGTAGAATTCTCATTTCTGTGTTGCCGGAAAAGGGGGCCGGAAGCACTTTTGCGCAGAACTTCTTTCTGCGTAGGCGGCCTTCGGCCGCGCTTAGGGATTATAACCCTTACTAAGTAGAATTCTCCTTTCTGTATTGCCGGAAAAGAAGGGCGGACGTATTTTTGCGCAGAACTTTTCTCTGCGTAGGCGGCTTTCAGCCGCGCTTAGGGATTAAAACCCTTACTAAGTAGAAGTAAATAATTCATATAAGAAAAAACGAAATTATCCATATGCACACTTTCGTTAGAAAACCGAAATAATGCATATAACAAAAACCGAAATAATGCATGCATGCACAATTTCAGTTCAAAACCGAAATAATGCATATGGCTAAAACCGAAATAAAGCATACATGCACAGTTTCGGATGAAAACCGAAATAATGCATATGTGAAAGACGAAGGTATGCATACATGCACAGTTTCGGTTGAAAACCGAAATAATGCATATAACAAAAACCGAAATAATGCATGCATGCACAGTTTCGGTTGAAAACCGAAATAATGCATATGAAAAACCCGAAGTAATGCATACATGCACAGTTTCGGTTGAAAACCGAAATAATGCATATGAGAAAATACCGACATTATGCATATGCATACTTTCGTTTTAAAAGCGAAATAATGCATATGAAAAAAAACGAAGTAATGCATACATGCACAGTTTCGGTTTAAAACCGAAATAATGCATATGGTAAAAACCGAAATAAAGCATACATGCACAGTTTCGGTTGAAACCGAAATAATGTCTAAATGCACAGTTTCCATATGCGCAATTTCGGTGCCCCTCTAAATGCACAGTTTCCATATGCGCAATTTCGGTGCCCCAAATATGTATGTAGACATTTTCAGGTATACATCTTAACAAAAAGCATATTTAAGTTATTATTTATGGATAAAAGAGACATTTTCCTTTGGATGCAGTACTAAAATTTTACATTTTAATAGCACTTCAAGTGCTTATCAAAACTTTGCGACAAGATTTGACCATTTAGCTTATTATTATTCAATTTTAATTATTTTTTTTTAAATAGTGTTTATATTTTAAGAAAAGCCGTACAAATCCAAGGTTCAAACTTTGTGCAACATTAAAAAAAACCAACAACACTTTCGTAAAAATTTCGAACTTTTTAATTCGATTTCCTAGATTTATTTTGAGTGTGCGGTTTTTTAGCCCATTAAATTTTACTATAACTAAGTTTTTTAAAATTTCTTTGATGAAGGTGTTGCTAATTTTCTGACAGCGGACATCGTCGACAAAAAAAATTGCCAAGTTCAACGGTATGTCCCAGCTACTTTAAACTTGCACTTCATTATACTAAAATTGAATGGGCTAAAAACTAAAGAATATTAATAAAGCTCGAAATTTTTACGAAAGTATGTTGTCTTTTGGCTGTTTCGCAAAGATTTAATCTTGGGTTTATACAGTTTTTCTTAAAGAATACATTATATTTTATAAACAGATAATTAAAATTAAAGAATAATAAAATAAATAGTAAAATCTGGTCAATATGTGAGTGCCGTAAAGGTATTATATTTAAGAAAATCTCTT
>NW_023483169.1:0-1697 GCF_013731165.1 Rhagoletis pomonella | reverse complement strand
AGTTGGAGAATTATTTTTTTGTTTTTATTTTTTTAATGTAATTAAATTTTCCTTTTTTAATTTTATGTTGACCTTTGGGGTTTATTTTATAAATTGATTTTTATTTATAAAATGTATGCATAAAAATTCCCATAAGAGGGCAAAATATGATTCTATGAAATTCTAGTTATGGAAAAATATTTCATAGCCACATATATTTGCGAAAAACTTCTTTGTAAACACTTTCAGTTTCAATTCATTTATGCAGTTGCATGTACATATATAATTTTTTGTCTTTTTTTTTAAGATAAATGCCATCATAAGATAAATGCCATAAAGAAAAATGCCATCAGATACCTATCAAAAGATATCAAAAATTTTTCCAAAATTAAAAAGAAGTCGATTTTATTAAAATTTCTTTATTATATTAATATGTATATGTATTTAACAATAACAACTGAATTTGGCTTAATATTAAATTATATTAAAATATCAAATAAAATTATAAAAGAAATAAATAAATAATAAATGTAAATATATTCATACATACATATGTTTGTTTAAATAAATTATAATAAAATAGTTTTTATAAAAAGGTCCATTTTACATGACTTTAGACAATTGCGGAAAAAAGTCAAAAAAATGCCATAGAAAATCTTATCAACTTAGCTGAAATAGAAAAATTCATACATGTTTGCAAAAATCAATTTGCAACAATCAGCAAATCGATTTCACGCCAATATCATATTTTCGGCAAGCAAGCAAATGTACAAAAGCCCGCTCCTTTCCCCGTTTCCCGCTTCTTACTCCACACTTGTCGTTCTGACTTCCATTTTTATTTTAGAGTTTGTTTTGCTCCGACACAAGCACGCGCCTGCCTCCGCAAGCATCCCCTCTGCCAAGTGCTTATTATATTTCTGTTCCTCTTTCCATTTTGTTCTTATTTTTTCATTTTGCTTTGAACTATGGTAAATTTGCTCAAAGTGTGGTGGCACGGAAAAATTTTTGGTATGGTGGCAGCCGACACTTCTCTACCGACACCGTCGGTCGAGTGGTGCACTCGTCGAGGTGTGGTGTATTTGGCCGACTGCACCCCAAAATTTCTGGCAGAAATTAGTTCACAGAGAAAATGCGCCTTCTCAGTTATAAACGTTCTCTGCTTTAACTGAATATTTTTGGTCAGTCTCTTAAATGTCAAAACATTTAAATCAATCATATATTAGCAGCATACAAATATATAACTATGTATGTATGTATGTATGTATGTATTGAGATTGAGCTCTTTTTGGCAACATGTCAATCGCACGACATCTATAATTGATTGAAGTATTTGATAAACTCAGCAGTTGTGTGAGATGTGAGCGATTGTAAGGACAAGCGGCCAATGACTGTACATATGCAAATTATAATATTCAGTAAACAAAATATTTATCAAAAAACCTCTATATACTACATATACATAAATACATATGTTGCAAATGATTTTTTAAATATGAAAATTATTGCCTGTCCTCATGGGTCCACATCCACACATGCAAATCGAAATAAAAATAATCGATTTTTGAATCGATTCGAATCGCAATAAAATTAATCAATGCTGGAAGAAATCGACAAAAAAATTAAACGATCTCCGAAGATCGATTCAGATATTTGGTCAAATGAGGTCTTCTATTTAATTTTTATAAAACAAAACATGGCGATCTGACGAAACTATTTTT
>NW_023483168.1:0-1697 GCF_013731165.1 Rhagoletis pomonella | reverse complement strand
CTGCAGAGATATATTTTTTTTTGAGATGAAATCATATTCTTGTATGCCCTATAATCGGCGTGCTTCATTGCGCCTTAAACGTATTTTAATATTTCATTTATTTTAACAATTTAATTGAGTAAATATTTTAAAACAGGTGGCAACCCGGCTCAAAAATATTTTCGGCAGTAAACTTTTCTAAACCTCTCCAGTTTCAATATTCAATTTATCCTATCAATTAAATTAAATTAAAATTTTCAAACAGTTGGCAACCTTTAACAAAAATATTTATAGCTGTAATCCTTTTTCAAACTTCTTGCTTTTTATAGCCATATTGCAATATTTACTTTATCTTATCAATTTTAAGCAATTTTCAAACAGGTGGCAACTCTCAAATTTTTTTTCTATATTTTAAGTTAGACCTCTGGTAATACATCGTTGATGCGCGTACAAACATACAGACAGACAGACAAAAATTCTAAAAATGGTTGATTTGACTTCTGTTGCTCTAGTAAAGACCTCCGACCATTCTATATAGGCGTACTAGTTTTGACAGGGTTCCCAAATTTAGACATGGCATCGAACATGCATCTTCCTTTCCTCCTATCAAAAGCAGAAAGGTGTTGTGTGTCAATTTGCATACCTCGTGTTTCCTCCATGGTTTGACGTACTGTTAAAATCGGGTCAATGGTGAACTTACCAGATGTGAAGCCACACTGATAAGGTCCTTTCACGCTTCAGTCTTTCTCAAACAGGACCTTCTAAGCAATACTAAGAAGGCTTATTCCGCCATAATTGGCGCAAACGGCGGGATATCCTCTATTGTGGATTGGACAATGTGCACTGAAATTTCAATCTTCGGACATGTATTCATCAGATCAAGTTCTGCTTAGTAGCTGGTATCTGCATCCGACCAGCTCTTTGCGCCGGCTTTAAACAGCTTAGCCGTTTTGCCGTTGGCTCCGAGGCCTTTTTGTATCTGAGCCGCCTCATTGCTCTGCTCACTAGATCTAGGGTCGTGTGGAGGGACGTAAGTTGAGAAGTTTGCTCTCCACATTTAAAGTGTACTCTGAACATTTGTTAACTGATTTCCATCTTCGTCTTACACAAAGGACAGCTCCGGCCTTGAAACTATTTAACTGCTACCTTACTTTTTGGTAGAATTTTCGAGCGGCATTCCTTTCTGCCAGCATCTAAAGCTTTTTCAGTCACGTTTTTCTGCTTCCAATTTCTTTCTTTTGAATAAACGTATTTTCTCCCTCCTCCTCTTCCGGTATCGTTCAACTGTCGCTCGGGAAGATATTGCCTGCAAGGTATCAGCTTCTCTCCGTTGTCCGAGGCGTTGTCATAAAGACTGAAATTTCCGACTGTTGTACCAAATATTCCTTCTTTACTAACCGTAGCGTTATGATCGCAAAGCAAAATTTTAACATCCTGGTGGCGACAGCGCTCATATGCTAGGTTGCCGTAAAGTGCACAGCATAATAACGGCACTTAACGACATAAACACCCCGAATCAAATCTCAAAACCTACATGAATTAAACAAGGGGTTCTACAGGATAGTGTCCTCTGTTTTATTTCTGCAACTCGAAGCTCTCTCAGCCACCGGATGGACCTTCCCTGATCTCATACTGTTGCGAAAACATTAATAGTAATACGAACCTTGTTAAAAAATTCAGGTTAAGTTTAAAACCGCGTGTCTTTCCTTTAAGTTCAG
>NW_023483167.1:0-1697 GCF_013731165.1 Rhagoletis pomonella | reverse complement strand
AAAAAAATGTTTTTGGTGCCGAGATATCGTTGACGGTTTGCTATTAGGTGTGGATTGTCAACACTTTATTTTTACTACATGTAAATTGTATAGAACGACAGTTTTGTAAGTTAGCCGTAATCAAAATTTTTGTGTGCGCATTTGCAATTCTTATCGGCACGTTTCTATGAATAAATTGATTTTAATATTATGTCTTCATCGCGTAGAAGTTGTTTCAATGAACTGTGCTGTGACCGCTTGAGATAGTGGGTCAGTGGTCAAGGGGGCGCTATGAGGTATGGAGCGGAGCGCCCCTCCAATGGAGGGAACAGAATACTAACTTTGATGACTGTTATTGTGCTAATTTGCGGGGTGTTAATGTTAAAGTGTAAACAGACGGCAGCGTTGATCCGGATTAACTCGGACTTAATTCGGATCAACCGCAGTTAACTCCCGAGTTGATCCGGATCAACACTGCCGTCTGTTTATGCTTTTAGATTCAGAAGAACTACCTATTGCAACCCATCATTCAAAGAAATTTTCAATGTTGGCAGCAGTGACATGATTTCGAAGGAATAGCGTCACAAATCCAAAACCTTTTATGCAGAAAAAATTAAATGATTTGATGAGGAATCTAGAACTATCTAAATAGTCTGCAGCAATATTAACTTCAAGACAATGTTGGCAGATTCACAGTTTTTAATGTTAATTAAATTTTTTTAAGCCAGCTTCTAATTTTTTTAAACTACCTCCTACAGTTTTTTCGAAATTTCCGATTTGAAAGAATAAACTAAAATTATTCTTTTAGTTTGTTTGTAAGTCAGTTTTTAAGCTAATAGTGGACGTGTAAAGAATATTTTCCCAAATAAATTTGGTGTAGTGGTAAGCAGTGTGCGCTTTCACTTATCAGCACCCGGGTTCAAGCCCTGGTCAAAGCAACATCGCAAAAAATATAGAAACAATTTTTCTTAACAGCGGTCGTCCGTCGGCATGAAAAACAGCTTCTCATAAAAATACAATCGCCGTTCGGAGTCGGCGTAAAACTGTTTTACATTAAAGCGCACCCTAGAGGCGTTTTCGCTAAAAATAAATACACAAATAGAATATTTGTTTTTTTTTATTGAATACAAATGGGAATATTAATAAAATATCCCGGTTTCTTAAGTTCAATGAACGATTTAGATTGTCTTGGTAGGACTTCATTTATTGAAGTCACCAAAATTGATCTGGGAAATTGTAAATCGAGTAACTACTCCGAAATCCTAAACGATACGTTTAAAACCTTAGGGTGTAATATTTACGCCCATAGAAGTGTACTACCTCGCCAGTCATCTTGACCAACTCCCCCTACAAAACTAGGGAAGGTACCAAAGTCATATGAACGGATCGTCATGTGGGATGCAACGTGCTTGCTGCAATACAACTCATTCAGGAAAATCGCGAACAAGAGTTTCTTTTTACATAGTCCAAGTCTAAAAAATTCAATTTTTATAGTCAGGTACTAAGTTAAAAAATAATTATACCTCCTTGGCACCAACACGACTGTTGACCAGTGTTATTATTATTGATTGAAGGCAATTGAATTTACGTACAAAAAATTGTAAAGAAACACAGCTATTAATAAAGTTTAGTGTAATGTTGTTGCGTGATTAATGCATAGATTTTTGCTTTTTTTTTTTTGTTTGAGTTTGGTTTTTTGGTAGAGGAATTACACAGAC
>NW_023483166.1:0-1697 GCF_013731165.1 Rhagoletis pomonella | reverse complement strand
ACGCATTACGTACTTATTTTTCAACAAAAAAAATAAATTTTAAACTTCAATCAACTACAAACGGTTATGGACCTGAATTCTTTAAAATTGAAGCTGTAGTTGTAAAAAGCTTCATATAATTTTTTTAAAACGCCTATCACGCACTTATTTTTCAACTAAAAAAAGTTTAAGACTACAATCAACTACAAACGATTCTGGACCAGAATTTATTAAAATTTAAGCGGTAGCTGTAAAAAGCTTCATATAAATTTTTGAAAAAACGCATTACGCACTTATTTTTCAACTACAAACAAAAATTTTAAAACTACAATCAATTACAAACGATTCTGGAGCAGAATTCATTAAAATTTAGGCGGTAGCTGTAAAAAGCTTCATATAAATTAAAAAAAAAAAAGCGCCACGCAATTATTTTTTCAACTAAAAAAAATTTTAAAACTACAATCAACTACAAACGATTCTGGATCATAATTGATTAAAATTGAGGGTGTAGCTGTAAAAAGCTTCATATAAATTTAAAAAAACGCATTACGCACTTATTTTTCAACTAAAAAAAATTGTAAAACTACAATCAACTACAAACGGTTCTGGACTTGAATTCATTAAAATTGAAGCTGTAGCAGTAAAAAGCTTCATATGAATTTAAAAAATAAATGCATTACGCGCTTATTTTTCAACTACAAACAAAAATTTTAAAACTACAATCAATTGCAAACGATTCAGGGCCAGAATTTATTAAAATTTAGGCGGTAGCTGTAAAAAGCTACATATAAATTTAAAAAAAAAAAGCTATGCACTTATTTTTCAACTACAAACAAAAATTTTAAAACTACAATCGATTGCAAACGATTCTGGGTCAGAATTTATTAAATTTTAGGCGGTAGCTGTAAAAAGCTACATATAAATTAAAAACAAAACGCGCTACGCACTTGTTTTTCAACTAAAAAAAATGTTTCAACTACAATCAACTACAAACGATTCTGGATCATAATTGATTAAAATGTAGCTGTTGAAAGCTTCATATAAATTTAAAAAAAAAAACGCATTACGCACTTACTTCTCAACTAAAAAAAATTTTAAAACAATCAACTACAAATGATACTGGACCAGAATTCATTTAAATTTAGGCGGTAGCTGTAGAAAGCTTCATATAAATTTAAAAAAACGCACTATGCACTTATTTTTCAACTCAAAAAAAATTTTAAAACTACAATTAACTACAAACGATTTTGGTCCTGAATTCATTAAAATTGAAGCTGTAGCTGTAAAAAGCTTCTTATGATTTTTTTAAAAAACGCATTACGCACTTATTTTTCAACTAAAAAAAAAAATTTTAACTACAATAAACTACGAACGATTCTGGACCTGAAATCATTAAAATTGAAGCTGTAGCTGTAAAAAGCTTCATATGAATTTTTTTAAAAACGCATTAGGCACTTATTTTTGAACTAAAAAAAAATGTAAAACTACAATCAACTACAAACGATTCTGGGCCAGAATTCATTAAAATTTAGGCGGTAGCTGTAAAAAGCTTCATATAAATTTAAAAAAAACGCGCTTCGCACTTATTTTTCAACAAAAAAAAAATTTAAAACTACAATCAACTACAAACGATTCTGGACCTCAATTCATTAAAATTGAAGCTGTAGCTGCAAAAAGCTTCATATGAATTTTTTTAAAAACGCATTACGCACTTATTT
>NW_023483165.1:0-1697 GCF_013731165.1 Rhagoletis pomonella | reverse complement strand
CGCGAGACGTATGCAAATCCAAAGCCAACATTTGCTGAAACGGTCTCGTATGCTCAGACACGTGAAACGGCGGCGCTCCTAAGTAGACCAGCCTACAAAGCCCATCGAGTAGAGGTGGAGACACCTGACGTGATGAACGAGATCCTGAAAACACTCAAGTCGATGGCAGAGAAGAATACTCCTGGTGCAACCGAGAGAAAGGATGGTGCTAGGAAATGCTTTAGTTGCGGGAAACCAGGCCACTTTGCCCGCGATTGCAGCGCAAGTTCCAGTGGGCTCAACCATTCAGCAGGACGCAAACGCAGGGCTGAGGGAGACGAATCCAACTCAAATCAGTCGTTAAACTAAAACGTGCCAGCAGGAAGGGCCGCGTGCTGGCTCTAGAAGTTGAAGGGCTCATAATCTCCGTCTCCCAAATTGGCCGGAATGCGAGCAACCTCACTATTGGTGGATGTGTGAATGGGCAGGAGAGAGTACTGACAGTGGATACTGGAGCGACACATTCCATTATTCGACCGGATTTGGCCACTTTTTATGTAAAGCCACTACCTGGAGCAAAGCTGCAGACTGCAACTGGTGAATGCACCCAAGTGTTAGGAGAAGTACCATGCGAGGTAATAATCGACGATGTGGCCTCGTACACTAAGTTTATAGTGGCAGACATTGTGGATGAAGTCATCATCGGCGTGGATTTCTTACTTGGCCAAGGCATGAAGATTGGCCTCCAGAGAATGATCCTGACAGATAGTCACAGGAAAGTGCCACTTAGAGTTGGTTACGACAGCCAGTGCTGCAGCAGACGGTTAGTCTTAGAGGAAGTGTCGAAGATTCCACCAGAAACGGAAGCGATTAGTTGGGCGGAGGTTGGCAGTGATGGAGACGGAGTGGTTTCGTCAGGAGAAGGAAGCGGTTCACTGATACAGGAAAAGCGTGACGGTTCCGCTAGCTCAGTGAAGAAGAGGTCGCAACAAGGAAGTGGTCATGGCGAGCCAGGCAGTGTTTCCGGTATGAGGAAAGCCACTGAACCACGTTGCAATGGTGATACGCCGGTGGCCGGAAATGGAAGCGGCTGTGGTAGCAGTAGGCGCGCTTTGAAGTGTCCTGAAAAAGGTGGTCGGCAAAAGCGAGCAGTTAAGCCGGAAGCCAAGGTTGAGATTATACATGTCCGGTCAATGAAGCTAGCAGCTGCGGACGAGCGAGATGCGAAACGACGGCGGGAGTTTCAGAGGATGTAACAAGATGTGCTGAAGGCAGTGCAGCACGAAGGCGGGAGTCAGGGTGTCAGGGACAGATGATGCGGCATAGATCCGAAAAGGGTGCCCACGAGAAGAGACATGGTCTGGTCACCATCAGTGGCCGGCAGAAGCACGACCATGTGAGATGGTGCACTCCCGGGGATAAGCCGGAAGCAATGTCCAGTAACGCACTGTGGTTGTACATGTTGCAGCAGAAGAAAAGCTTTACCTCCAAGCAAAGACTTGACTGGAAAGATCCGTTGAAGATTGACAAACGGCTGAAGGACGCAGTGCATCAAATCCAGACAATGGGGAGACCGAGGACCAAGATGAAAGTGGTCCACTTGGAAATACTTGCAGCGGTTGGAGCGGCAAGTGTGTCTGATCGGGACGATCAGACTTAGGTGGAGGGCAGTGTGGCGAATACTGCGGCAACACAAAGCGAACAACGAGAAATAGGCA